>NW_008752125.1:152255-206717 GCF_000715545.1 Opisthorchis viverrini
CCAAGCTGCCATGCTACCCTAAGGAAGAACGAGGGCTGGGATACTGCCAAGTTACTCAAGCCTAGGTAGGGGAAGGAGGCAGGCAGAGTTCGGATTCGAACCACGGACCTTCCGGTCAGTAAATTCACATTCTAACTAACCACTTGAGCCATCTCGCCCCCACTGTTATAAAACCACTTGAGCCATCTCGCCCCCCCCCACTGTTATAACTAAGGCAAAGGGGACTATTAGACCTTATCTGGAGGCCGCCCTCCCTTCTGGAAGTTTCTTTTTAGGTATTCCTAGTGTGCTACCTCTCAGATAGTTGTCATATGCATGAAAAACCAATAGCCGAGTGAATCTGAATGACACAAAGTGAAGTCACTTTGGTACGGCTACCGTATCTTCTCCCCATAAGACTAGAGCAAAACCAATTGCAATTTTTCGTGTAAAGTAACAACGCAAAGGGTATATGAAAGTTGAGATTTTTGCAAGGTATGTCTAAGCGGAAGATGTGGTCATCAAAAATGAGTTGCATCTGAAGAAATAAGCAAGCGGGTGCATACAGTGGAGTGTAGCCCAAGCAAGAGAACAAGGAATGAATCCTGCTCATATGCCCTATACAACGCCAACAATGCTGTAACAATAGTGACGGCGTCGAGAAAAACCGTGAGTACGCTACCCTATGTGTGCAGCGGACGCAAGGATAAACTCGAAAACCCAGTTTCCATCGACAGTTTACATGCTGAAGTACAATTAAGCAAATCTGGGTCGATAGTTCTCTCTAAAGAGTATTTGACAGCTTCACTGAACTCTGTGGGACAAGCATAAGCCGGATAGGCACAACGTTTGTCTGAACAGGTGGGGGGCCATTACAGTCAGAACATATGAGTACACGGTTGTCCTTGAACCGACATACTCAACTCGTATAGGTCCGAACTTCTGAAGAAAAGACAATGCAGGCCATTTGATTGGGTAATCGTCAGGCGAATACCTCATTCCATGCATTCGGAAACTCGTCTAGGAGACAGTGTATAAAAAACGAATAAAAAACGGGAACAATGCTCCGACCTGAATAAGAAACCACAGAAACTACCGTTCAAACGCCGAAGCCGTAGTTCCATTAGATCCTGGCGCTGACCTCTTATTCAACATCAAGAAAGTGATCACGAACCCCTCCCCCCAAGCTTGGCCGTTGAAATTTTCATGACACATCGGTCAGTTAGTCGCAAACCAAGTGGTGAGGCAGAGCTACACAGCTTTTCTTGTCGCTTTGTCCACCTAGAAGCATGTGGCAGGAATATCGTGCACAACGTTCAACTACTCATCGTAGGGGACTGTGCACTCAGCGTTCATACCCCCCGAGCTGATACAGTAGAACTCCTCTGCGACAGCTACTTTGCTATGGTTATCGTTCGTGGTCAGTTCAGTCAAATTCCTGTTATGATTCGCGAGTTCCCACCTTCCTAGTTGAAACAGCTAGGGCGAATTCGCGGCCGCTCCACCAGCCACACCGACTTCGTCCTGCAATTAAAGGTAGGCGTGAATTTCACACTGGACACCATTCCGTTTTCAAACGTCAAGCTACAACACTGCAGCCTTCGCTTATCTGGAGCAGCCTCTATTGACCAAGTCCATCACTTAATGGTTGCACATGGTACTTGGCACAACAAACGCGGTTGGTAGGCATTCAAGAAAGGGAAAGAAAGCTTCAAGTACTCCGAAAGACATTTTATATTAAATGAAACTAACACATTCGGCCTCAAAGTACCAGAAGAACCACCCTCACCAAGTTCCTGATAACAACGAAACCCACCGGATTCCCTTTGATCTGTCACCAGGAACAGGCGATATTCTAGACTGCAGCAACTAATGTTATCATCTCAAATTCCTTACTTCCGGTCAGAAAACGAAGTGAAAGTGTGGAAACACAAAGAGCAGAACTATGGTTATTTATGCCTAAGTCAGGTGGGCAACCCATAACTGATGAGTACATAATTGATTGAACAAAGGCAATGGCAAGAATCACGCTTAGAATAGCAGCGAAAAGTAACAAGCGAGGCGACTACAATGTCCAAATCGTATGGAAAACCGAAGGTCTTTGGTGCTGTTAGTAGATGTACCTGGCGACGCCAAGCAAAATGAAAACACAAAAAGACATGCATACTTACCTCCGACGTGGATGTCACACTTAAATGGGATCCGTTGGAGAAAGAACTGGGCAATGGCGTGGACCGACAGGTTGCGACAGATGCCCCCGACCCGGCTGTAGACGTTTTCACCGCCGACGATGGTGTGGCCAGAGAAGAAATATTTGAAGCTTGTTGTTGTTGTTGTTGGAGAGCAGCGGCGGCTGCTAAAAGTGCCGATGTATTTATTGAATTGGGATCGGACACAGAAACAAATGGGGTGCCGAGTGCAGCCATTGGATTCAGTGCTGTTGGTAGAGCTGGACCCCCGGGTGTCAAGTATGAACCCAGGACAGATGCTGGGATGGCCGGTTGAAATGGGCTGGTTGACGACCAAACAAAACCGGATGACAGACCACCGGGACCAGTGACAGGCTGTGTTGGTTGCATCGTGAGACAGTTGGCAGTGGCGGTTGACGACTTCGATGTGGACGGATATTCGGTGGTCCCAGTTGAAAGACGAAAAAGAAGAGATAAGGAAGTGTCACACAAAACGTGGAAACGAGACCTGTCCACGGAAAGATTCTTCAGTCATGAGATCACAGTGGGTAGACAGTAGGTCAATGAGTTAGTCAGTTTTATATGTCTCGGACACAGCCAAGATGTGCGTACATGTTGTGTGCGCACGTGCGCACATGACCCTTTCAGAAAAGAGCGACATCATTAGAGGTGGTTGCACCGCTTTGCACCAGCTACCAGCGCTGGCCAGTGGCAACAGAAACAACGCAAAACATCCTAACAGGTGCGCTGATCGGTGTATGTGCAATGTTGACGGTCTTGTGGGGACACACTACAACGAAACATCCACACCAGGCACACACATGAACAACGTTGACACGGCTACACGCATACGATCAAACACACGTTCATTGTAGTTGGAAGACTGGTACGCATACTCGTGTATCAATGTGTCAGTAGGTGCGGTCACACTCGCTAATGGATAGACATGCAGCAGAGCTTATCCAATTGTACGGGTAGGTTAAGGATAGCACAGAGAACCTCAAACCTACTGCTAGTGAAGGGTGGTGAGCAAACTCTGAACTGGACGGAGAATCCATCCCACGAACACATCCGGTGTAAGCAAATGGCGAGCACCCACACAAAAATGAACATGCTGCACACTGTTTAGCAGACGCGCAAGAGCGCAGTACAATATTGAAATTTGAAGAACAGTGGAATTCGTGCGCACCAATCGATGGCGTGTTCTCAGGTCAACTGGTGTGAAATAAGATGAGTTACACTTCAATGGAATTTGAAGTACATGGACGGGTAGAATACAACGCGAAGGCGACAACACCAGTCGAGGTAGAACGCATGGTTCCCGAACAAACGGTACGTAGACTCACGGTTCCTAGGATGGTGGGAAGGCGTCAGTAAGGACTTGGATATTGTGTTTCATGTGTTCCCACAAAATGTTAACGTCCACTGATTTTAACTCCCAAACCAACAACCATATTTACAGCCACTTTCATTTTAGGGGACGAACTTTTCCAGACGTTCCACAGCTTTGTCGTGGGTTGTATGGGTAGTGCCCGGCGGCTAAAACGAAACACATAGGGCGACGGCTGTGGCCTAGAGATGGTAGTAGCTGTGGGTTAGTCAAATCTTATCCTCCAGGCGACAGCACCAAATAGAACATGCTGTCAACCTTGTCCCTTCCTGCACAAATTGACCTAGATGCAGCTCCAAGACTGTAAGGTAGAAATCATCTGTGTACAGGTCAGCAGTGGGTGTGTACTTGTCGTTGACCCAGTCGAATAAAGCGCAACTGAAGTCCCTGAGGACAAGACAGTGGCCTCCATTGACAAACCGCT
Organism: Opisthorchis viverrini; assembly: GCF_000715545.1. Classification (NCBI taxonomy): domain Eukaryota; kingdom Metazoa; phylum Platyhelminthes; class Trematoda; order Opisthorchiida; family Opisthorchiidae; genus Opisthorchis; species Opisthorchis viverrini. Next base: position 156,238 of record NW_008752125.1, read on the forward strand.
TCAGGTAGGTCAACAGGAGAAATGGCTGAAGTGTTTCCCCTATGTTCCCGTAGTCTCTGTGTGAATTTCACACCAAACACACTCAATAGCTGTTGAAGCGGTGGTCACACACCACCACGCAGCGGAATGGATTATGTTCTCTTATAATAATCACTGATTCGCTCGTCAACCGAGTTTTTCCTACTGCAATGATTGATAGTGAATAACTAGTCTCGTTCCAGAAGGGCTCAGTAAACAATCGGCAACGTCTCACCCTTGACACGAAGGTCTGATCACATCAAGTGAGCAGCTTACCAAGTTGACTAGAATATAAGACAGACCGAGAACCAATCAGCAAAACCTGTCCCGATAAGCACTCCAGATCAGTGTTGAATCCTAGTCAAAAGGCTATATCGGTTAGTTTGGTTGCCTAAATCTTACGGCTGATGGGTTGGGGGAGTTTCGAATTATTTTTGTTGAGTTTGATTTCTCGAACTTCCGGTTCAAGGCGTTTGAAGTGATGGTTCAGGTTGGGTGCCACTAGTAAATTTGTTGGTCTGTGTGGGTTTGTTAGATAATAAATAATCGTTCAGCCCTTTCGGTGCCTAACGAGGGCTGGGATACTGCCAGGTCGTCCAAGCCTAGGTAGGGGAAGTCGAGAAGCAAAGGTCGGGTTCAAACCACGGACCTTCCGGTGAGTTCGCGCACTAACCACTGAGCCATCTTGCTCCGTGGGTTTATTAGTGCCACAACAATTTAGGTGGAGGGTAGGGGTGAGAGTGAGTGGAATTACTGGTTCGTTCGGACCATACACTTCAGACCTAAGCTACTCCTGTTGATGACTCCATCAAGGGTTGATATTCATCTGCGTTTTTTCTGGGGTATCTGTTTGTTTTCCTCGTGTGCTCTCCGATTCTGGTGTGAAGTTCCCTGGCCGTCTATCCTATATAGACCTAAGTGCAGTCGTTTAATTTAGTTCGGTAGACACAATTGCTATTGCTGTTTACCAGTAGGCGATCCTTCAAGTGCACCGGTACAGAGTGTTTCTCTTCGGGAACACTACTCTTATGTTAGCCGTGTTTAGAATCCTTCGAATGACTTCCGATGTCCCAGATTTGTATGGAATAACAGCATCCCCAATCCATTCCCCGTTGGGTTTCGTCACTGGTACCAATACCCTTCTTAAGTGACGACTAATCAAACTAGTCGAACATCCACTACCAGGAAGTTTGCCCTTTACTTCAGTTTGGGCCGCTGCCCGATCACCTCCTCTTGTGCACAGGGCCCTTATTCGGCTAAGCATTGATCAGGCAATACTACCGAATACCGATTCCAGATGGTCAGATGAGTAGTTCAAAGTCGGCCGAGTATCAGTTATCCTCTGATACACTGTGGCTTTTAGCTTTCCCTTCCCCCCCCCCGCCCCCAGATCTTATTGGAGATGCACTCAATAAAAGATGCTCGAAGCAGAACCTGATCCCCGTAACTTTACTGGTTAATACACCGGACACGCCACTCGCTTCTGTCCAAATAGCATTCTCAGCGACCAAGGCATTCCTCAAATAGAGGATCTACTTAACTACTCGGCGTTTACGTGATATCGATCGCCAGACATGCCGGCTCAGCCGAGACCTTCAGACTGCTGTCCCCAGCAGACTGCCAGTTACTCGAAACCATAGAGACAGAAGTGAAAACCATACAAGGACAACACTGCGAAGAGAGACAAGAGTTCGAAAAGTTTACACGACTCAAGATATTCTAGCGTTATGTAGATGATACATTCATTGTGATTCAAAGAGGCGAAGTCAATGAGTTTTATAACCACCTGAATGACCTGAATTCATACATTAAACTTAGTATGCAGATAGAATCAGCTGTGGGTACCCTTCTGCATGACATAAGGTCGGGGGGATTAAAAACCACAGTATATCAGAAGGCAACAGATACTGGGCGATCTCGTCTGCCCATTCGAAGTCGGTATTCGCTAGTAGTTGAAACTCCTCCCAACTCATCAATCGTTAGTCTTAGGCAACCACACTAGCCAACAAGACCTTTTAACTGGCATTCAACACTGATCTAAAGTGCTAATCTGGATAGGTTTTGCTGATTGGTTCTCCATCGAGCTTACATTCTGTACAACTCGGTAAGCGATATAGGGGGCGAGATGGCTCAAGTGGTTAGACCGTGAATTCACTGACCGGAAGGTCCGATGTTCGAAGCCTTCTACATCTTGACTTTCTGTTCAGGCTTGGGCGACCTGGCAGTATCCCAGCCCTCGTGCTTCCTTCACGTGGCACGGCAGCTAAGCACCGGAAGGGCGTTACAACTAAACGATTTTTTTGAACTCGGTAAGCTGCTCGGTTGGTGTGACAAGGCTTTTGGGTCAAAAGCGAGATGTTTCTCAATTACCAAGTCCTTCTGAAAAGATTACTTCTCAATCAGTTCCCAACTCTATTCACCATTAAAAAACTCGGCTAGTTTACCTAGAAAACCCCTCGATGTTCGTTAAAATGATCAAACCTCTGATTGTTGGTTATTTTGTTTACACCTTCGGGGGCGGGTTGCACGGAACTTCTAATGACGGTGTCTCGGCCTCAAAATCTCCTGTAGAGACTGATTTTATCGTGGGGTAGTTTCTGCCGGATTAACGATTGCCTCTCAATCATCCTTCATCTTTGGGTCAAAGATCCTGTGGATGACTGCGTCTGACTAAGGCTTGTGCGGCTGCGTGGTAGCCGGGACAACTCTTCAGGGCGGCTGTCGATGTAACACTCTTCTTTCTGCGGGCGGCCCAGGTGAAATGAAGCTTTCAACCCTAATGTGGATGTAACCAGCCCTTCACCAACGAGCACTATTTGGAAGCTATGGTGCATGTTTTCGACGTTATGGATTGTGAATTGGGTAAGGTAGGTTCTGGGGGACTAATCGCGATTAGGCATCTTTCTCGTGACGACCGGGTGCAGTATGACTTTTACACACTTACATATGACTTACACATGGAGAGAAAACTCCTCGTAAGACCACTTTGATCGGTTCAATGAAGCACATGTCAACAGTAAAATCCCTTTAGGGAGAAATAGCCCCACAGAAGAGATCAATTTTTGGCACTTGGATTTGGGCGTGAACAATTGGAGATGGTTTCAACCAACAAGCATTGGGTGAAGTCCATGCTAATCTTAGTTTTCTGCATCTTTCCCGTTTTTGTATCTTCTCACGTCTTTATTGATGAAAATAACCATTGTAAACCATGTCAAGATGGAAAATGCAGCCATGAGGGGATTTGAAACCGGGTAGCCCAAATGGCAGCCGGCAATGTTAAGCACTCGGTTACCCGAACAGCGCGTAGTGTGTTCAATGTGTGGATCTGATGCATGAATTCCCCCGCGGTCGTACTGTTGTGTGGCATTTGCCAGGATGCAGTAAGCACGAGATACCGCGAAAACAACTGGTAGGAACAAACTGATGCAAAACTAAAAAAATTATTTTCCATCTGGTTTGTGCCTCTATGGTATCGATCTGGAAGTTTTGACGGCTCTTAAGTTTAACAGGCACTCCAGAATGAAGCGTTCAGTATTTCCCTAACGGTTAGGCTACCGACAAACGGAACAGTGACTGTCGCAGTAGCTACAATGAGCTCACAAGTAAGCTTGATGAAGTGCACCTCAAATGACGTCAACCAACGTATAATAGTGTGCAAATACATTGAGATCGTTCGCTAGTGAGGTGAGAGGACAGTGTATGTTTGCTTCATGACCTGCTTGTGAGTTTTCGCGATGCAGATATGCACTTACTGAGAGCAAAAACAACGCAATATATTCCTAACATGAAAAGTGCACGTCCTTACTATGTTGGCACAAAGAAAAGCTACAAAGGATGACCACAAGCAGATGCACTCTGAGGTTATCTGTACCACTGTACCCAGGGGTGGGTTAGTAACGTGAACGCTGCTGATAGATAGCACACCTAGCACTCAACTGGCTGATAGTCACTAAAAGTGAAATGAACTGCTTATCGAAGCTGCAAAAACAAAGTGATTTTCAATCTTTGTACCTATTGGACGCCATTGATCTTCCCTGCAACGTTACCAAGTACTCACTTATTTCAATTAGGCTATCTCCTGTGTGAGCAAAAGTCGGCTTCTTGGGTATCTCGAATAACCACTGCCCAAACGCGGCAGTCAGTGGCAGGGCACCCACGGTTATCGAATTAGTGCTGTTTCCATGAACAGTCTGTTGACCCAGACATCCAGTATCGGACTTCATGGTGTCGATCCACATTTTTAGCTGACCACCTAAACAACGAAATAGCCATACTCAGAGTGAAACAGCTCTGATGATGTCTGCATGAGGGTATCCAAGGTATCCAAGCAGTCGAAGTCGACATTGTTGGATTAGCTGCTCAAATTGGGTGATGCCAAGGCATCGACGGTGGACTTATCGTTGCCAAGTCATTAATTGACCGCCTCTGGCTCTCTTCCGCCCTTCACGTAGTTGCGCGAAAAGAGCCCTTCGAGGAAGTCGGTCGACTGGCATACGCAGCACGTGGTCAAGCCAGCGCAACCTATGCAGTGTGATCAGTTCATCTGTCGAGGGTGAGTTATTTTCCCGAATATCATTCGACGTACTTCAGCATTGCTGATCCGGTGTTCCCACCAGATTCGGGCGATGTTCCGAAGGCATCGACGGTAAAACACTGAAAGTCTCTTGACGTCCTCGGCGCGCAGCGGCCACGCTTCTGATCCATAAAGTAATATGGAGCGTACCGCAGCAATGCAAACGCGATCCTTGACAGAGAAACTGATGCAACACCTACGCCACGGGTGACGCAGGTTCACAAAAGCTGCTCTAACCTTCCCAATCCGGATGGAAGTATCATCTTTCGCGAGACCACTGGGACTGATACAGGTAATACCACTCAGCGAGGATTGTCACAGTGGATCGTAACTTTGTCCTTAGCCTGGCCATTAGGAAAAATGGTTCAGATGACGTATCTGAGATAGCAAACATTCTCCAGGGTGAGTAAATGTTACGACCAATAAGTCGAGAGGAAACTTGCGTTAATTTGGGCCAAGTTCGGCGAATGACACTTCGAATTCACAACACTTCAGATGGGAGTCTTTCCTCAGTATCATTTAGAAATTTTGTTGGCCTGTGTGAGTTTGCACTATGGCAATAGGACTGAAAGGTAGAACATGAATTTTTTTCTGATTTGGCTTCTGACCTGACCTTGGTCCGATACCACTTCTGTTGATGATCCGTTTTCGCAAACAGCAGCACATGCTCGTATCATCTCGGCTTACCTAATACCGATCCCCAGCTCTTTGCTGTCTGTGGCATTCACACTAGAGCTCTTGAGGATCCTCGCATCCCTGGTCATCAGTCCCTGTGAGGTGAATTATATCCCCAACTCTGAATTTTTCACACACTGTGTTGTCGTATAAATCTACTAGTAAACACACACGTACCGAAGAGACAATTAGCCTATTAGGGTGTCAACGATATGGGAGTGATAGACAGCGGGAATGGTGAGTGTGTAGTTAGAGTGCAAAGGACATTGTAGCGTCTGTTCCCTTTGAAATTGTGTGTTAATGAATGGGTTTCGCTAAATACACCAACTCACAAACGGGGGACTCAACTAAATCCCAGCTGAATCTCTCGTTTATAAGTACAATTCAAGTGAATGTGGTACAAGAAGGTCGTCTCACGACTAGTTTGGCACGATATTCGAATGTTCATAGTTCTCTATGACGACCCTTGTCAATCCAATCCCAAATGGTTGAAGTGGCAATCGAATATCTCCAGCTAAATGTAACTGCCAAACATCAGATTTATAATAAAGACAACAGTTATTCATTCGAGTGATCTTAAAGAAGTATGTTTTCGTTCAAGAAAAGTCACTCGATATTGTGGACTCTAGGTGCCTACTTCAACAGACCTGTGCGAAGCTGTGCGAAGTTGAAAAATGGCGTAGCACAATGCAACATCACACCTATCAAAGCTGTCTAGATGACTCATAACATATGGTGGATACAGACAAGACACCTTACAGACCTTAGATATTTTGCTACAGTGCTCAAAACCAAAACTTCGGATTCAGTAGTTGCGCAGGGATTCATCCAAGATTATATGCGAATCACAAAATCACACAGAGAAATGCCGCTGAAGGAATACCGTACCATTTCATCGTCGGTAAGCGGTTGTACGTTGAAAATACCTTGTGAAATAATCTGATAGGCTTCTTTGTTAACAGCTCTGGATACACGATTTTTTTCGGCAATTTCGATAGGGGACTTGATACCTTATAGTCATTGTTTACCAACGATTCTTTCGGGATATGGAGGGTAGCGTTGAAACGAGACGAACTGCTCGTACATGCCAATCAGGAGAGCAATATTTTTTGCACTACTAATGAGTAGACAGAGGAGTGCGCCTGCGGGTGTGCGGCCAGCTCGTTCCATTACGTTGGGTGTTAGTACATAGAACGTCGGTAAAAATCCACATGTCGAAGTCAACCACAGCCTTTGGGTAAAGCAATAGCCTCGCACCACCCTGTCTGAAAAAACGCTGCCTTTCGGGACCATTCGTTCCACCTTTGACGAGGGGTATTGCATTCTTGAGAGGGGAACCCAAAAACAGCTCATTCAGGCGCGAGATGATTTTTCACTAGTCGGCCGAATAAGTGAATACCACAGCACATGAGACTTGGTCATGACTTGATTCTGAACAATGTCCCAGAAATTCGTCTCCGGGACAGCCTCCACAAAATTACCAGACACAGATCTTACATGTGATCCTTTTTGTGAAGAGAATCAACTTCGATATCTTGGATATCGGACAAACTGAATCGAGAAGTAGTCTTTGCACTGCACACTTGACTGAAAGACCACGCAAGTGGATGAGATTCGAATCACTCGTTCACGCCAACTGATGGGCAAACGAGTAATTTCACCAGATTTGGCTGAACTTTCTATGCGAGCTGTGCAAGGAATGCACTTTTACCAAGGCAATCTATCAGAGCAGCATACAGTTAACACATTCTGTTGATCAGCGGCACAATAGGTGAACGCCCCTACCTCTCACCCGAACACGGACTACTGGCAGCGTGTGAGGACTGCAGTGTTCATCAACTAAACGGTCAGTCACACTTGGCTCACAATCCAAACAACCGCACACACTACAGGCACAGGATGGGAAACACAAATATCTCTGATACACGCAAAGATGTAGGGTGATAGTTGACCGGTGGTGAGGGTTAAACCTCCCTTCTGTTACCGAATTGCTTACAGACACAAGTGTGGAGCATACTTCCTGCAAAGTACATTTTTTGTAAGCAAAGGTTAAACTGGGCTCGAGCACCCGGCCGAACTGCCTATCCCCAAATACACACGACCTAGGAGTAAAACGGTGAAAATGACCCCCCAAAACCAAGTAAACTGATGGTGACACACTCAATCGAAATCATTCAAGCACCACACTAAGAGCTAAGCAAGCCCCGCCTGCGTCAAAACGAACAGACTTCTGCTGGGCATGAGATATCATCAGAGTCTAGAGCCGGCAACCGAACAGCTGCAGTAGTTTGTCTGTTCCGTTAAACCCACGGACGAGTCGACTATAATCCTCCAGTGGCACGTTGCCTTGTTGGTCTCCCACGATTTTGCCTGAGCATTTGTAGACGAAATGTGGTAAATAGCTGCCTATTTACGGGCAAATGACGCGACTAATTCGGGTAACGATAAAGGGTACTTTATGTGAGACAGCAAGTGCGTTCTGGGAGAGTTTTTGGTTGTTGAGAATATTCTATGATGGAAATTTTTAGTTTTGTGAAATCGTTTGCATGTAATGAAGGCTGCTTATTATGGACAATCTGAGGGCACATCAGTCCCTTGTATTCCCGGGGTGCAGAACTGTTTTCATGGCTTAGCATTTTCTTTCGTGAAACGAACCTGAAAGGTTGTCTTCTTAAGATCAAATTCACATTGTTGAGGTGAAGTAGCCATGACTTCATCGCAGTGAGCCATAAACACACTGCCGACCGAACAAACAGCCTGAAAGCACTTTTCAACTCCCTTACCAATCCCACTGTGTTGCAGCCCTGATACCCAGATGCACAACTGGTGTGTCCGCAGAAATGAAATATTTGACGTGTTGTCTGCTTTTCAGCCTACTTTGATAGATACTTTTCTTATTGAGTCCCCGTGCTTTTTATCAGACATCTCGACGAAACTCTTACCCTCGGAATGGCCTAATGAAAATCGAAAGATGACTTGAAAAGAAGTCAGGATGTCCTGATGGCATGGCTTTATGACTCTACTCAGAATAGATCGAGTACGATAAATAGCGGAACGTCTTAACATTAAAAACATATTCCTTTACCTAGAAACACGACTCCTCTGGGTAGTATTTAGTGTTAGAACGGCCAAAGTCACGGTTTGGCCGAGCTATCCTCTGTGGTTAAGATATTCAGAACATCGATTAACAGAAACTGGTCAACTTCACAAAAACCCCATCAATTATAAACCTCAGCTGTGATTGAAAGGTTGGGGAGCAGACCGAGGGCATCAGCTGCCAAAAGATTACGGGTACAAAATAAACGGGCTTCAATGCAGCGAGTTACGGTAAATATGCCCAGGTTGGGAGATGCAGCTAACTAATCATTTTACTCACCTTTGCCTCAAAAAGGCGCTGTTGGCTTTCGAGTATTTTCTTCTGTTCGTCACCGCGCTTGACAATCGCCTCGATTTGATGAGGTGGTGGGTGGTAATACTTACAGCAAGAGTGCGTGCAGTTTTTTCTCTAAAATTGTACAAAAGATGATAAAATGACATTTCACGAAGTTTGGGAGAACTGAGTTGACAATAAAACAAATAGTTTGATCAAAGGGAAAAATTACCTTCAGAACTAACTTCGGTAGAGCCTGATAAACAATTTCACAGGCTTAACAGCAACTGCGTAATCGTCACCCTTTGTATCGAAAATCAAATATTGAGCGCGATTGGATTAAAATGTCCTGGATAGACACTGTGACAACTATTTCGGAGAAGCAGCTTTCTCAGACCAAAATAAAAAGTTGAAAACTGAGACACCGCCGCTCGTGATTCGAAATCGCACTCAAGTGATAAAGCATAAAGCAAGCTGCAACCTGTATTGCACGAGTAGCCGGAATGTCCCGCCAAAAGCTACTCAGTTTCTGCTCTACTGACTGATCAAATGGGGATCAGGCAATTCAACGTCAACCCTAGGCGTTGATGCCTTTAAATATCCTCCAGCCGACAGTAGTATTCTGAAAAATGCGACAACTAAGATGCTTAAGCAATACCATCGGTTCAATGTTCCCATCACAAAATAGCAGCTATGTGTTCACCATCGATTTTCCTGAGTGGTGTAGGTCAAAAGGAGGGCAGAAAGTGTAAACTTTTATAGGTAAGGATGTTGTTGCTACGACCCACCGTCCTGTTCACATGATCCTTCTTGGTTAATGAAGCTGTGAGATATGGCTATGAACCGGTGTCATTTCTGTCAGAGGCAGTTACCGCGAATGCTTCCATTTGGGTCTAAAATCCAACCTGAAGGACTAGGTGATGGCGTTGAATGAACTAAGCAATCCGTTAGAGCACCTTTGTAACCATTGATGAATCGATGGGTCGCGCAGGTAGAGTAGAGGTTACACCGAAATATGTTGGGTCTTGTTAAAAGTCCAGAACCGAATACACAGAGATGAAACTCACGGGAATATGAAGACAAACGAAGAGAAACCGCATGCTGACATTTGATGAATGTCTAAACGTGGTAATACTGGTTTTTCTTCAACAGGTTTAATGGGTTCCACAGCGTCTAAGGATTCTAGGATGATTTGTATGTTGCGCTATTCTGTGTACCTGGTTGTTGACAGACAAGGAAAACGATAACCAAAATCTGAGTAACTACACGAAATACACTTAGTTGTAAATTAAGTTGGTTTTAAAAGGATGATTTAACTGAATCCCAGCTGAATGATATATTCTTCAACTGAGATGGCTGTGGCTGCAGCGCGAATTTACTGACCGGAGGGTTCGTGGTTCGAACCCGACTTCTGCCTCTCGACTTCCCCTGTCTAGGCTTGGGCAACCCGGCAGTATCCCAGCCCTCGTTCTCCCTCAGAAAACTGAATCTACTGCACAAAGGCCGTCCCAAGTTTTACCTGGTACGTTGTTCGAAATGTCGGAGCATGTTTTTTAGACGGAAACAATAAATATAGATACCGAAAATTCTTCAACAGCCCACGACCGGTTTCGTCCTTCTTGGAGCTTATCAAGTAAGCAGAGTCTCCGGGTTTCCTTCAACCTTATGTCCTACCTGAACACAAATCGTACGCATTTCACGAAATACCGAGAGATTAGTTCATCCATTAGATGAATGGACCTTGTTTCCAATTTCGTCAGAATTGAACTGAACCCGATCAACAATCCTGGACGTCATGGGTCGACAGTGAATGGTGGAGAATTGGTTATCTTCACTAAGAGCTAAATGTTGAATATATCCCATCTCTTCTGCAGCGTCAGCTGAGCTAATGTGTATTAAGTACAAGAATCAACCCTATCGAAATGGAGAAGGGAAATGGGCGGAAGTTAAAAACCCAAGGAACATGTTCGAAAGTGCCCACTTCAACCGGACTGTTTCGTGTCAGAAAGTGTCAAGTGGAAGAACAGTAAAGCTGCTCGGTTAAAAAAGAGGAAGAAGAGTGTATACTGCGTCTAACAAACCTCGCATCCTTAGTGTAGCACAGTAGTGAGTGCGACCTCCTACGCGCTTTACGAAAATGCTCGACATCATGGCCGACAAAATCCGATCACTAAGCTGCGAACGAAAGTGTGAAATGCACTTATGGTTTTAGCTCAGTATTCCAACCGCCTTCGCATTGTATCACTGTAGGAGCATAAGTGAAATCAAGCTCATTACTGGTCCCACGCGAGCGATCGATCACCACATTTGAACGCAGTGGCACACAGTAATCGAACTGCAACACACTCATTTCTCCTAGACAAGCGTCAAGGTCAGGACTAATGTGGTCAAAACAAAGTATTCAAGGAAGATAACTAAACACCTGATAACAAGATATCTCCATGCGCCGACTAAACCCAGGGGAGGACGAGGAAAAGAATCACACATGCAACACTCAGACATTCCAAATCGAAACAAAAAGTGTCCTGGAAATGAACTCGCACACACCACGAACTACCAGCGAGAGTATGAAGGGAGATGTTACAATCCAACGCAACTGGAATATGCCATCAGGAGAAGAAGGATCACCAGCGCAGACCAACACAGACCAACAAATGTCTGATCCATCAAGATCGATAGTAGCTGACGCTTCAATACCAGGACGCCCACCTGCACCTTACGAACCCAGTTCGGTAGGAAATGACAGATCGAACAACGAAATGCAAAGGAGATCGAATAGCATGCAAGAACCTGGTTCTTCACGGCTTTCTCATCCGGATGAGGAAAGCTACGGCGTACCACAACATTCATTCAACCCTGCGCCAAGGATGATTCAGCAGTCGAGTAGTGGCAAATCTGGAAGCCAGAATGCTTTTAAAAGGCTCAGGAACATGGGGTCGATCGCGGAAGGCTCCGAAAGGTTGCCATCGTTACCACCACCAGGAGACTTAGGACAGTATGGCTATCCAACCACGCCGACAAAAAAGCCCGAAAAGCAGTATCCGGGTTACAAATCATACCAAGTAACACGCCTCATGTGCGGTTGCACAACGTTTATGACAATAGCACTGATGCTCTTCGCAATAGCCATGACCATCTTTGCGGTTGTGAAGAGTAAAGATTGTACACTGATAAGTTCAACGATAATGCTGTTGGCTGTTTTCTCGTTGGTCATTGTGATCCTTGAGTGGATACGCTTATGGCTGTGGAGAGAACCTACTCCTCTAAGCTTACGGAGAACAAAGCACAATCTCAGAGCTGAAGCCACCCTAGGTCCAGTGCACGCTGGAGGCGGGCTACCCATGATATCCAACACGCCAGGACCCATGGCAAATCCGACATACTCAGGTGTTGGTGATAATCCAAACGGCGGATTCCTATCTTTGGGTTTTCAAAATCGGTTGTATGACGTGAACCAATTTATATCCGGTCTGTGTCTGGTACTGTTGTACATTATCGGAGCCATCCTCATATGTGTGAATATGGCCGTTTGTGGTGTCGAACTTGGAAAAAAGGAAAAAGATTCAAACGAAGCTAAGTGTACTGAGTTAGCGATATGCGGTATCGCTTTCGCCGCATGTATGTCCATCTTACTTGGACTGCGGTTTGTAATGTGTTGTCTAAGTGACGCCTGTCAAGGACTGTTCCGTCGAACATTTGCGACCAACAGGGAACCACCAGTTCCAATAGTCGCAATCAATCAGTTACACCAGGTGCTACCAGGAATGGGAAACTATTGGCACACGAGCGGGGAACCAAGAGAAGGAGGTTACCAGCCAACCACTTGGTTGGTCAATCTTTCCGGTGGAATAGATCCACGACACCAATTGAGTATGATAAAACCAATGCCAGCACGTTATGCTAATGATTTGACACATTAATGTGTGCTATGAAGAACAATAACAAAAGATATTTTGTTGAGGGGAACCACTTCCTTTCGAGCATCGTGCCCAGTGGCTGATACTGTATTAGTGTGACAAATACATGAAAACTGTGAGTGAGTATATTTACGAGTCTTGTGCATAAATCAAGGAGTTACATTACAACTACAAGTTGACGTTTATAACTGTGTTGCATGATGAGGTTGAAATATGAATACTGGGCGCTTGTGGACAGCATCAACTCAAGGTTTGGTGATATACTGATCGGGCCTCACGAGCCGTAAGCAATCCTTTGTGCTGTCAGTTTCAATCCAGTATTTCTGAGAGGCCAGTTGGAGATAAAAACCGCCTCAAACCATCTTCGGAAACCCAGCGTCAGGTTTCTGTTCACTTTTCTACCAGCTCTAGGTATCTTTCAAATACACCTTTTGTGGTTGTACGTTAGTGAAGGACAAATGCTAATAATGATAAAGATGACGATGGCCAAGGAGACGACTTTGACCATCAACACCCCAGGACCCCAGGTGAACACAACGAATTCACATTGGTAGATGCAAAACGAACATTTGGTTACACAGCAGAGAGTTAACGGTAGGCATCTGGCTGTAGGGGCAGCTAAGCGATAGAGGTAACGGTTTCGATTTCGTCTTTTCTGTAGCGGCTTTATTGTGTTTTGCGCATTTGTGTTTTCCGCGTTTAGTAAGGAGTGACACAGACGGAGGAACTTGGAAACTCTGGCTTGATAGGAGGGATCCGAACAACTAAGGAGGGTTAGAGTGCCGCTGGTGAGATCCATTGTCGAAAATCAGCTTCACCTCATTCTCTCCCCAAAAGAAAACATTAAAAACAATGCTTCTGACATCCTTATCAGCTTCTGTACAAATTTTCCGAAGAGCAGAACGCATTTAGTATGGTGCGCCCAAACTTCTGTAGCACTTCAAGAAATAGCAATACTGGTAATGGCGACAGTATGATAAGCGGTAAAGCTGAATACGCCCTTTTCGAAGACCTGTTCGCCGATCACCTCCAGTGTTAACAGAGGCAACAACACCAAGGTACAGTAGGTGGATGAGTAGAGTCAAACATCAGAGTACGGCTCCCACACGGTATATACTCGAAGTCCCTCCTTGAGGCTGCCACTGCTACTGATGACAGTGAATGGAATACATAGTTTTTATATTCCTTCATGATTTCCACCTTCAAATCATTAATCGTGCGAAAGCTTAAGTGAATTTCACGCATCCTTCTCGCAACGATTCCTCATGGGCTTTGCTGTGGCTCAAATCCGGACTACAAGTCGACCCAGCCAATTAATGGAAATCAAAGTACAATAACCCTGATTTTTGTGTGGCGCGGTGCGTTCGGAAACACTGACGTAGCAAAAAAGTAAATCCTCATTTGAACTATCGGAAATGACCGGGAGGAATTTATTACATAAATCTGTTGTCTGCTTTCCATCTGGTAACGACAGTGACTCCCTGGAGTAGTTCAACCGCTGGAAATTCCTTTATAGATTCCTGAGGTCATGCTGTTAGTACACTAAACCATCTGAGGTGCCCAGACCAAACTTCCCACTAGTGAATATCATACACTCCGGAAAGCTCGAGATAGTTCAGTAATTAGGGCACGAAATAGCTGACCGGAAGGTTTCTTGTCCGAACCCAACTGCTCCTGTATGGATTTGGGTACCTTGGTGGTATCTCAGTTCTCGAGCATTTCCCTTCGGATGATGTGGCATTTAGGCACCGAAAGAATGTTAATGCTGAACAAACCGACTACACATTCTCATTAGTGCCTTCAAACGAAATGATCTTCTCCCCAGTTCAGTCTCTTCTGTATGTGGGTTACAGTCGAAAATAAAACCTTCAGCCACATGTACTTCGAACAACGGGTGGAGGAAGTAGTCTTTGAAGTCACCTACCACTTAAATTCAGAGTGAGAGCAGCTTTTGTATTTGATGCCCTTGCAGCCCGATTAGCTGTGACCCGCAGGATTTGTCACCCTACTCTCTGTTGTCTTTATTCCTCCTGATCTGACGTATCCTGATCGATTAGCAAGAAAGGCATTACCAACCTATTTCGACTTAACACGCTCCTCATTACCGTCCATCAGTACGTAAACAGTCTGTCTTGTTCAGGCTCCGACAGTCATGAACCGCAGATCATTACCTTGAACCTTACATTCTCAGATGCAAACAACCTATGGATCAGCTCACCACAAGGGTGTGGATTGCTAGTGAATATCGTTTACAATGGAGTACAAAACGGGCATGATTGTGAAGCCCGAAAATTACCACTCACTCACACCTTGGTAGCTATTGAGTCTGTAGATTGTCTTGGTTTGTTTGGACGTGACAGCGTTTCACATACTCAGCTTGCTGGCTAATACTTCTACATGTTTGCGCACTTAATCCTAACAGTTCACATACATTCAGTACCCATCTGAGTCCGGGTAGACCGACCTGAAGTTAGACAGTCCTCATTTGATAGAGGAGTATACATAAAAACAAAGGGTGTCCGTAACAGAAATGCGTTGGCTATACCGAAATCACCTATCAATAGGAGCTATGGGAAACAGAAGTTAACCATCAGATTTCTCGCCAGGAGTGGGTTTCACGGAACTGGCACCAGTAGGTACCACTTATACATTAATCAAAGATGTACCCTTAATAACTGAATAAGCGGAAGAATATGCGAGTCCATAACAATTAGAATGAAAGTTCCAGGAACAATATGGTCTTGTCGCCTGTTAAGACAGGTTAATCCGGTTTTATGGCAGATAGACTTTGAAAGGGTGCCGCGACGTCAGTCGTTGGATAGGATGCTAGAATATCTCCAACCGATCTGACCAGTCAACCTTGGTAGATAGTTTGTTCATGGTCTTTACGCAAACTCAGCTTACCTTGATGAAGTCGTAGCAGACGGTAACATGTCCAGCCTCAATCCTAACATTGGATGAAGGGTGTGCGTAAGGGCAGGTCTCAGAATATAGAGGACACTGAATTGGTCGGACAGCGGAGGGGTCTTTCGAATCAGCAGAAATCCCACCAGTCGAAGTCCCATGGACAGTGGGTGAAGTAGTGGTGACAGCTACTTGCTGGTCGGACGTCGGGTCCGATAGGATAGGGGGTGCCTGCGGAGCCCAGGAAGGACACACACGAAGCTTTAACCACAACGAGCACCGCGAGGTAGAGTTCAACTGCTGCCCTAACGGAGAGGGAAGAAGCTGACAAGGCGTGCTTGTGTTCCCGTTGGGTAGAGAACAAACACGAGGAGCGGAATGTAATGAAACTAAAGACGAGGATAGTGAGGAAGAACCCGAAAGACTGTTGGTCCCATCTAAGCTGCCCACGACAAGACTTGGCGAGAATCCGTGGAATCCATTTGATAGTGATTGTGGAATGTTCCCCAAACTCGCTCGTGATTGGAGCGTCTGAAGGGGTAATACATGCTGGAGAAATGCTGGGATGTTGGGTTGTAATGCTTTCTGATCTGCATACGGATGACCAGGTCCATCCAGAGAAGCTGCAGATGGTGGTCGGTATGGGGGTTGAGAGGATCCAGTTAACGGTGAGTGTCTGAAATTGAGAACAAAGAGACTGTCGACAACATTCAACAAGTATAAGCTAACATAACAATCAAGAGAGTGATGCTACAGGTGCGGCTTGATTCCCAGTTGCTACGAAAGATTCCTAACCAGTGGGTACCTGTTATATCTAACTGCTGTTCCCACTCCACTGTTAGGTGCCAGAAAGCGCACTTTCTGACATTGATCCAGGCTGTCTGATAGGCGTTTAGTGAACACCCACGGACATCGATCGTGCTTCTATGAAATGCCTGAACGCAGATCACATTCGGTCGTGCTTCTGTGGCGTGCATGGACACTCATCAGCTTTTGCTGAATTGACTGAATGATTGACTGGCCTGGATGCTTGCCGGCTTTCCTGTTGAGATTTTGGTGAAGTTTTAGGGTCTCAGTAGATTCTGGGCGTTCTGGGGTTACTTTGAGGAATCTGACTTTCCTGACACAGTTCTTCCGACGAGCCGATCTCCGTTAAAATACATCGCAAATGGAAATGAAGAATGAAGAACACGAATCTGAACTGATTTAATGTAGTAAAACACTTCGATAGTTTCGAATGCATTAGCAGATCTCTTTTAAACATCGAAAGACTGGTTTAACCCGCTAGAGGATCAAACAAGGCAAGTTTTGTTTGACCGGACAGTAAACGAGTGCGTCCAGGATGTGCTTTTAGGACACAACTACTGCTAATAACTACGTAACGACGGTTCGTTGAAGAGCCGAAGACGCGCAGGTTATCCTTAGGAGTTGGTGTCCACCAGAGAACGCTGGTCCAAAGGAGGACTAATCACCACTCACAGTAAGACTGGTATTCACTCTTCAGCCTTCCGTATACAGTATGCCAACAAAATTTATCTATTGAATATTCTGAGTTTAATAAAGCGCACAATTTCGCTAGCGACCGTTTCCAATCGCGTATCACCGGGTTAATACGTTCAGCTCTAACACCATTCGGGTGCCTAGCTGCCATGCCACCCGAAGGAGGCACGAAGACTGGGATACTGCCAGGTTGCCCAAGCCTAGACAGGGGAAGTCGAGAGGCAGAGGTCGGATTCGAAACACGGACTTTCCGGTCAGTGAATTCACGCTCTAACCAATTGAGTCATCTCGCCCGCAGGTTAATACGGCGATGAAATAGAAAACCAACAACGTTGTATGGCACTTTAATCTAGTTTTCCATATTATCGCCATATTCCCGATGAGATGTGATTGAAAATGATCGTTCACGAACTTATATTCCAGTTACCATCTAAACACAGTCGTATGTGCATGAAAAAAGATAACGGAGAGCAAATATTTGGCAAACACATAAAGTGCAGTGTGGTACTACAGCAGGCGGCGAGACCTAGCAGACACCAAAAACACACCACACACGCCCTACTAATGACCACTACGTGGGTGGGGAGTCCACCTATAGTTAAACCGACCTGCCAATCAATTGCTTGGCTAGTTGCAATAAACAACTAATTCAGATAGTTTCTTCCACAAAACTACATCCTCGGTCATAGACAAAGGTATTTCGGCCGCAACTCGGGATTGGGAGAGTCAAAAAAATTGCGGAGGCTCAGAAAGTGGTAAGCCTAAGAAATGGACCGAAGTATTTTGGAAAACCCAGAATAAAAGATGAAACAATCCCAATCAAATAGGATGAGGAGCGGGATGAATATCTTATTAGTAACCCGAACCACAAAGGTGAATGGATTCGTTTCGAGTATTTCCTGAACGTCCACTACGACTTCCTTCACAAGTATACTGCGATATGACACATCAGCCGACTTTCAAAGCCTTGAGTATTGTGTCAAGCAGAATCTGAACAGTTTGTATATATCTTCCTTACTTGTGAACATAACGAAAACCAGGGGGAAAGAAAGGCCCATATAAAGTTTCCTGTAGATACGGTTACCGAAGATTTCTAATTGGGATGTCCCTAAGAAAATGCAGCTCAACCAAACCAACAAACCTCCAAATCAAGATTTAGGGATGACGCCACCGTACATCAAGAACAATATCGAAACGATCGAGAGAATGGTACGACAACATGAGATCGCAGTGGTCCATAGACCCAAGAATATACTATGGCAAGCACTACCACAACCAAGAGTAAAACTAGATACAATGGAGAGGACGAATGTCATTTACGGATTTCAATGGAAGGATTGTGACAAGCACCACGTGGAACAACAAATATAAACTTGCCAATTTATTCTATTCTTATTGGGTAAAAAGGGATTTCCTTTTCTGTCGATTCCGTTTTACGCCTTTATTCCCTATTCGTGTTCTTGACATGAATGTCAACCACTTTTTGACCTTCATTAACACGTATGCCGATTTTTGACCTTGACACTGACACCCAGTTCATTTCTGCTATATGTGCTTCGTCACCTACTGAAATTCTTGTCTTGATTAGATGTGAGCTTCGGGTAAGCGTATTGTTTCAGGATCAGCTTTGGAATCCGTGTTAAATAACGCTGGTGTACAAAAGCCAGCATGGAGCCACCAAGACTTAAGGTTTGTACGTACCCAGAGTGCCACATTGTTGACAAACCTCCATTTGACTTTGCGCTTATATCAAAGTGGCCCACCTGATTTCTGGACGGAACCAATACTAGAAGGATACGATCGCTTCTCATTCATCTCCATGCAAGAAGAGAGGAAGAACATGACTCCAATTGAAGCAATGTTCATATACTAAGCCACGTAAGAACCCAAGGGACGAGAGTTTAAGGAGGCTTAGGACTCCACTGATTAGGCTGTCATCCCTGTCTGCCTGCTGCGTACAGCAGGGTGGGTAGGCGAAAACATCCTACTGCAGACGCCTCCTTTTTATTATTTTACCTATTCCCTCTCCTACCCTACTAAAGTCAAACAATAAGAAAAGAAACTCAGAACCATCAAACCGTAAGCCGTATGAGAAATCAAAGAAACCTTAGTAAGAACGGAATTTAAAGGGGAAATCAATTTGACCAACATATACAACTCCCGACAAGCAGAACAAGGAACCAAACAGGCCAAAGAGTGGGAATTATTCACAGAGCTGTGTACATCGGCTAATCAGACGCAGGCAAAAAACCGCAAGCTGTGGGAAAACCAATCAAGGTACAGAAGAAGAACTAATAAGGACAGGAAGTAGACAACTAAAAAATCAGACAATGGTAAGGTAGACTATACCACAGACTAATCAAACTACGCGTAACATTAATTTGAACCAACTACGTTGGATATGTATCATATTCTTCAAGAATTATGTAGATGAAAGAGGTAAAATACGAAATATCCACAAAACCTCGACTGGTACCGAAACAGCTGCAAGTCAGTTACCAAACTCGGCGAAGAAAACAATCAACAAACGCACTGGAGCTACCAGTATTCCGACACATCGTCGGTAAGCAAAATTTCCGCTGAATATTGATAGATTTGTCGTGATAATGGATAGTATATGTGTTCGTCAGGGAGGACGCCGGAAAGTAAACAGAGCAATATGGATAACGGAGTTTGAGTAGTTTGATGGTGCCTGCACTGAATGAAGGGTGTCAAGTCCAGGCAAATCCCTCAGAAAAGCCTGTCTACCAACAATATCGGAAACCCACTGCGAGTGGTGGGGGCAGCATGGGAATAATTTGAAAAAGAAATCCAATTCAGAGGAAATCAGCACTTCGAAGCTCTCAATTTCGAAGTCCCAATGATTTTGTTACGAAGCCACCTGTGTGAGCAGGTGACCAGTGGAAGTGCACAGAGGGTTGGGGGACATTAGGTGTCACAACCACAAAACCAACACAATATAGATGTTAGGAATATCAACCAAAACGTCAACATTATTGTGTGTGGTAGAAGCGCTCCGTACATCAAGGGATTCCAGTGACCCATTGCTGTCATCCTCTAGGTAGCAGACTAGGTAGAAAGCGCCAACGTCAAACTACTCATGAGTAGGTGAAATCCACTCTATTGAACAGCCCGAAGTATCGAACAGGCACACGAAGACAGGTCATGCGACGACGATACAGGATTTCCCAGGTTGTTTTCACTCATGCAGTCTGCAGCCTGGCATTTCCTCCAATGAAAAGTCCACAGACGACCCTGTATATCACCTACCGCCTCCAGTGCGCAGATCCCTATCCCATTTCCCCAAATCATCGGTGAGCGAAACTGTGGCAGCCTAACCACTGTATGGAAGGTACGCGGTTCCTAAGACTGATAAACTAAAGTAATAGTTACTTCACACACGGGTTCTGAAAACAATTATCACCTTATGATTGAATCATATCCCTTGTTGCGTAATTGCCTACACGGCACACTTTGTAGTCAACAAAGTTTATGGAAGCCTATCGACTAAAACGTAGCCTGTGGGTTACTTCGCAAATGAGTGTATAAGTCAACTTGGTGTTCAAGAAGGAAATAAGACTGATGGGAAATATGGGGCCATGTATATCGGAGAGGTCTCATGAATAAAGCCTGTATGTATGTTGTATCGATGAAATAAGACTGATGGGAAATATGGGGCCATGTATATCGGAGAGGTCTCATGAATAAAGCCTGTATGTATGTATGTATCGATGATCCGTGGCCAAAAGCTGAATCCTAACTAGGGTGGCTTTAAGATGAAGCCCAAATAAATCACTAATTTATGATATTCTCTAACCGACGTGCAGCTCAAGGTAAATTGAGACTCCTATTACAAATACTTGAGGATTCATCTCTGGCGCAAAATTTGCAATATGCGGTCAATTCTGATCACATACACTTTGACATTTGACGTGAAGCCGCATGGAGCACCTAAGTCAAAGACCAATTGGCGACTTAAGTTGGATTTCACAGAACTTTTAGACTAACTTTGTAAAAACAAATACCGAATGGAGGAAAATGGTAGGAAACCAACGCTGCCAAGCATTTTGGGACACACATTCGTCTCCAGCATGCAATTGCATCATTGAAGAACCCTCAGGCTCAGAAACGGGAACAAAGATGGAATGGATCTCTACCCGACCACTTGCAGGCACTTGTTCAGTCCAACGGGGAGGCTGTGCACTTTTAAAGCACCAACGCTTTTTGGCGCCGAAATGACGTAAACGGGTCTCGGTTGTTAGACAATTTTATCACGCTAACAGTCACACATACATATGACAGCTACGTTGTATTAGACCCTGGTGAGTGCCATAATTCTAGTTCGCTTGAATGAGATATGGTTGTGCCACTGAGCAGAATGTTGGTAGCTCAGGTGGCACAACCACCGACTCACCATGGCGCTCCCTAACAACTTACTCATGACGTCACCTCGATAGATGATGAAAAGTTTGCAATCAAATTGCCCAGCCAAAAGCACAAACCAACGAACAGATGTGGATACGGTGAGTGGGGTTGGTAGAATACGTTCATGTGATGAATACTGGATTCCAGTACACAAATTGTGTGTTCAGAGAACCTACCAAAGCATATGAAGGCGAAGTTAAAAACCAGAAACATGGATTAATCGTAAATTGCAGTTTCAAAGATCGTCGTCGCACAACTTCACAACCGAAGTTCATACTTCGTGACATTTATGGGGTAACTTAATGTATGCAAATATATAAATAACTAGGAATGCTTTTTGGCCTCCTTTACATCCTCTGGTATTTTAGTCGAACAGATGTTATTCGTCAATATACTCACGTGTACCACTTCACCTAGCAGCTTTTGACAGTCACGACAACCTTAGCAGTTAAATAGGTTACAAACCATACACACAATCCACAAAGACGAATGGGATGACGGATGCACACAAACGCGGTCTCCAACATGCACCGTGCGTGGATTTCACATTGGCAGAGCCACCGTCAATCTACATTCAGAGTTTGACGATGCTATGTAAACGCAACTGTTGACCGAATAAAAGAAATTCGCCACATTTTCCGCCACAAGATACAACTGAGTTTGTTGTGTTTTGCTGATAATCTCATTACACTGACACGAAAACTCGCGGGGATTTGTAGGTGCGATCCAATTCCAGCCGAGACNGAGCACCTAAGTCAAAGACCAATTGGCGACTTAAGTTGGATTTCACAGAACTTTTAGACTAACTTTGTAAAAACAAATACCGAATGGAGGAAAATGGTAGGAAACCAACGCTGCCAAGCATTTTGGGACACACATTCGTCTCCAGCATGCAATCGCATCATTGAAGAACCCTCAGGCTCAGAAACGGGAACAAAGATGGAATGGATCTCTACCCGACCACTTGCAGGCACTTGTTCAGTCCAACGGGGAGGCTGTGCACTTTTAAAGCACCAACGCTTTTTGGCGCCGAAATGACGTAAACGGGTCTCGGTTGTTAGACAATTTTATCACGCTAACAGTCACACATACATATGACAGCTACGTTGTATTAGACCCTGGTGAGTGCCATAATTCTAGTTCGCTTGAATGAGATATGGTTGTGCCACTGAGCAGAATGTTGGTAGCTCAGGTGGCACAACCACCGACTCACCATGGCGCTCCCTAACAACTTACTCATGACGTCACCTCGATAGATGATGAAAAGTTTGCAATCAAATTGCCCAGCCAAAAGCACAAACCAACGAACAGATGTGGATACGGTGAGTGGGGTTGGTAGAATACGTTCATGTGATGAATACTGGATTCCAGTACACAAATTGTGTGTTCAGAGAACCTACCAAAGCATATGAAGGCGAAGTTAAAAACCAGAAACATGGATTAATCGTAAATTGCAGTTTCAAAGATCGTCGTCGCACAACTTCACAACCGAAGTTCATACTTCGTGACATTTATGGGGTAACTTAATGTATGCAAATATATAAATAACTAGGAATGCTTTTTGGCCTCCTTTACATCCTCTGGTATTTTAGTCGAACAGATGTTATTCGTCAATATACTCACGTGTACCACTTCACCTAGCAGCTTTTGACAGTCACGACAAACCTTAGCAGTAAATAGGTTACAAACCATACACACAATCCACAAAGACGAATGGGATGACGGATGCACACAAACGCGGTCTCCAACATGCACCGTGCGTGGATTTCACATTGGCAGAGCCACCGTCAATCTACATTCAGAGTTTGACGATGCTATGTAAACGCAACTGTTGACCGAATAAAAGAAATTCGCCACATTTTCCGCCACAAGATACAACTGAGTTTGTTGTGTTTTGCTGATAATCTCATTACACTGACACGAAAACTCGCGGGGATTTGTAGGTGCGATCCAATTCCAGCCGAGACCACTACCAACCTTGTAACTTGGCCTGACGAAGTTTTTGTGTCAAGAGCGAAACGTGGCCCAGCAACAAATCTACCGATTGTTACCAAACTTTTCCGGAAACACCAGATACTGTTTGTCTACCGAAAGATATATAAACCTGATCCCTCTTACGTGCCGCTAAACTAGGTCAGTCGTATAAGGGTAGCAAATTTTGTTGTTGTTCGCTTGCTACTATGTTAAGTGTAACAAAGATGCCCGCATTTTTCCTGGCCTGACACTACTGACATTGTTGATGAAAACTCCCGGGTCTCATAAGTTGTGTCATATCAAGGAAAATACTCCAGTAACTTGATTATTGTTCTAACTGAAAAGTGGTCACACTCTCGTGAGGCAAATTCACTTAGGAATATTAGAAGACCAGCTATTCAGATGAGTCCGAGTTATACTGAGTGCGTAGGTGTTCGAGTGTTCGTATTTTGTTTGTGATAAAGTTTGTAGCAATCTTCCATTTGATCAATAAGCGAGTTAATATTCTTCGATCAGGGATATCTTGCTTCAGGAGTTGGTTTAAGAGCGATGGAGATGGGCCGTTGTTTCGGCGAGGGCACCTTATTTGTTGCCCAAATATCGAATTGAAAGTATACATGACATGAAAGCAACGGTTTAACGATTCTACGGGACCAAAAGCATTACATCCCAAAGTGTGCATAAAGAAACAATTACCTAATTTCTATACACGCGATAAACATAACCTCTGCCTTCTTTGGGGAATGTTCCTTCTGGAAGGGGTCTATCTACATAAATCTAATAAGACAGAATATTTCCCTAACGTAATGCACTCATTTGCATACCGATTTGGCTTTCACGGGAGACTCACCTGGAACCCAGCTGAATCTCTCGTTATTGATGTCTTTGAGCAAATTGGTATGCAAGTGGGTGTATTTCACTAAACGGCGTACAAGTTTACGATTGGCCACTTTCATCTGTTGGTTATAAATTGTAAGAGAAGTCTCTAATTAGTGTGCAAATGGGAGTGCTAATCGAAATCTGTCTAATTTGTGTTTAAGTACAGTATGAGGTTGACGGAAACTCGGAGGACTGCGTTTACCTGATGAATCTCAAGAAGGGCGAAACCGGTGGTGGGCTGTCCACAAGCTTTCAGCAACCTTAAGGTAGCCTATTAAGAACATTTCCCTGTTGTGGAGCTTCTGTTTGAAGTGCCGCAGTATGGAAACTCAAGGGACTAATGATCCCATACCTGTCCGTGTGAAATAGAAAGTCTCCGAATAGTAGTTACCGCTAACAGGCAAACGCGGCTAATAACTGAATAAAAGATGTTCTTGTGACGAAACTCGTACTCATTTGGACTCTGTCTATCCCACAGTCTCATGTAGATCGAGCTTAGGTGACTTTTTCAACACATCATCTGTTTGCAACATATACAGCACAGGACAAATAAAATCAAACTGTAGTCGAGTTCAGCCCGAATAAAAATCCATACTGGAGAGTCATAATGTTTGTCGAAAGTTACGCGGAGTCAGGAAGCTATGTGGGGGCAGAATTCGACTACCTGGTTGCGTGAACACTGTACAAATCTGTCTGCTAATGCATATACGAAGGGTTTCGGCGGTGTCATCCATTCTCGATCTAAACACTTTGGACATCTGTTATGTAGCTTCATATACACGCATCAAAGCTGTTTGGTTGAAGCAGAACCATCTACGGCACGCCGTTGTCCGCTGGGAGAGCTCGCCAGAATGTGTTAAGACGTTCGCACGATAAGCTACCTCGTTGCATAACCAACATATCTGTCCCCTTGGCTGAAAAGCCGAGCCACAAGACAGCGGTGGTCGACCATCACAAGAGCCTACGTTTCTAGGGAGCAAGTTGCCACAGATGTTCCAACCCCCAACCTAAAAGACCAGAAGGCTGTGTTAGCCGGACCTCTATCCGTTAACTAGGTATTGGAGGCTCTTTGAGTATAACACTATACTCCCCAGTATAACTCAATGGGTTATGGGGTGGGGTCCCGTCGCTTCATGACGGACCCACAAAATGCTATATTACAAAATGCTATAAATAGTATTCCGTTGAGAATGATTGATCAGTAGTGTATTTTGTTGACCACCCAGTTTATATTTTCTGCACAAAATTATCTCAATTACAGAGTGAGGTCCCTATCCCAAACCCGAAAACCTCAAACTCATTCGTTTGTTCGCTTCAAACAACCCTACTTGGTTGTGGACCTTGGAACACTGAAATCACACCGAGAACAAAGAAGATATTCTTTGAGACAAACGTATCTAAACGGCAAGGCATTTTGAACGAAGTAGTCGGTGTTAGCGTGTCAATCTAACCTTGGAACGCAGCTAGATCAATGACCCACATGAAAATCCACCAATGCTGCATCAGTCGCGAATACCTAGAAACTGATCTGGAGAACTAGTGGCGATGAAAGAAAACTGCTGCCTTCTGAACTGTGTGCAACCTGGCTGACAATCCGGTGTACGCATCCGAGACAAAAATGTGACTGACCATCAGCTGACAAATTTTGACGGAATTCTCGAGTCGCACTCGTCATGAACTGCAGACAAGAGACACACCACACCATTGAGCAAACAGACCGACATAGCACCAATGTGGTCCAAAAAGAGCTAGTACTTTCCAAGACACTTGCATGTGATAAATCTGAATCTCGACTCGAAGAGTGATGAAGGATTCCTCATGAAAGTTGCCAAACATAGAGTTAGATAGCCCTCCTATTATGGCTTGAAATAAATGGTTAGCACAGAAAACTTTTCACAAGTCAGTGAGAAATTATGAGTCCGTGTCGAATAAATGCTGGACCACTGGAGGCATAGGTGGTGACAATATCAACAAATAACCCACAGAAAAACATCATTGTTCAACAATTGTTCAAACGAGAATTAGTAACTCATTGTTTGAGTGAATGTTTAATTAAAAAACCATCATTAATGAATGGTGCATTGAAGCCTATTTTCCTAGAAAAAATCAGACAACTGCAGAGTTTATGAATCGCGCAGCAAAGAGCGTAACCTGTTTTGATTGAGCTTTGGTCGATACTACTCTAGGCTTATCCCAGTCACTGGACACAAAAACACTGTATGGATGAGAACCAAGCAATAAAGGCACATACAGGTGACCGTGACAGCACTGACTGGTACCAACCATCGACTAGTAGTCGACGAAAGCTAGTCAGTTACACTCCGGGGCCGCTCGTTTGTGGTATGGATATCACCGTCTTTAATCTACCAGCCAAACAAAAGATAACTCCGGACAATGTAGAGTTTTGGATGATGTGTACGTACGAAAGCTGTTCGGGTTTGTTAAGTCATCAGGGTTATGTTGGCCAAGGTTTTCACCCACGAAGGTTCTGATTAATACAGTCCCCTTGAATAAGTAGGACTCTACAACTTAAAAAACAGATTAGTTATTGTAGACAATGTTCTGGGTGAAGCTTTGTCCGGTGCTACTGACTAAAAATTTACTTCATGCGTTTACGTAATACGAGAGGTTAAACAAAACGGAGACAGTAGTTTATACTAGATGCACAAGTAGCACAGTCTTTCAAACCATGTTCTGATGGAGAGGATAAGTGTTCACAAACAAAACTAACCAATTCGATCGATAACTAACTAACTTATCACTACTAAGTGCTGGAACAACATAGACATACAGTGAAAAAAGCAATCCAAAAACTGGCTCTGGAACGTGATACAAAATAATCTCACCCAATTTACGGAGATACCCGGTAGAAACTTGTCCTATAATTCAAGGCTTTCTTGGAAAAAGTCTGGGGTAGTGCTAAATCGATCAAGCGAAAACCGACTAATTGATTGTATTTAACGGCAGTCAACCAATGTTATTCTGGAAAAACTACAATTCTACTGCAAGGTTGTCTGGACTTTGGAGGCTACCAAACGGTTGGCTCCATGATCAAGGTCTAACGTATGTGGGCTCCGAAATAAAATCTCCATTTTGCCACCTGGACAAGCATCAAGTTGGTTCCCGATAACTGTCTTCGAAAAAATGTTCTATAGGAAGTGAATCTGGGAGGAAGTCAGCTAGCCTTGGAAAGCAAACCGCCAAAAGGCAAACACCAAAATTTAAACAATATATTACAGGTTTCGACCCTAACCGACAGTCAAAATGACTGTGGCGGTAAATCAGCTTAAAAGCCACAACCCACACTTGTGGACAACAAATCGTTGTAATAGCTTACAGTTCACGTAATAATTTCAGTTGTTCCACTGTCACGTGATACTTCACCAGCTACCCATCTACCTCGGCGACAAGCATTCTGGGTTGGACAATATAAACATTATAGCGATTTGAATCACGGATAGATGGAAGCGAACTGCCAGCACAAATCGTGCCAAGTACATTCGAACGGCATTCTCTTGCGTTGTGTGTGCATCGATCTGGTCTCCATGGTGTTACGAACTACAGACAAAGCGGTTATATGAAAGTAAATAGAGCCTAGGCACACACAGAAAACGAGCGTTCCATGTCCACAATGTCTATAGCAAAAAAGCCTGTCATACGCAACTTTTAGGTGGGATTCACGTGCACACGCCGAAATTCGATCAGATAGCCACAACGGAACCACACGCAAGTACGACAATGGCAATGTCCCCGCATATTCAAATTAGATGTATTGGATTGATACACGCACAACTAAGGTGTTAGATGCAGTATCCTTTTGAGTAGAGTTAAGATGTGCACTTGACCAACCTGAGCTGACGTCCAGTTGGTTCCAGCATTAGACAGGAGCATGTCTCCTTACAGGAAACGAATAAACCATCGTCTAGCGATTAGCAAAGTGTTGGTCTGAATTGGGAATCAGAGTAGTGGCCAATCGTAATATGAGTGCCACTAGCCTTACTTCGATTGTCTTCTCCAGCAACAAAATTCCACCCATCGTTTTTCGCTCCCAATCACGAGAGTCGTGCCATGAAGTAGTAACGACTCTTCCCGCTGACTATCCTGAACTTCTATCCAGCTGGATCTAGTCCCAGTCGATAAAATTATTCGAGGCATACAATGGTGAAATATCCTCAAGACATGATCAAATCAGAGCGATTGATTCCTCTTCATGATATGCCTCAAATAACAACATTGATCTCCAGCCAGAAACACACGGTGGTAAATTTCGTCAATGCCGATAAGTTGCTCCAAGCAGACGCGAACAAGGCCGCATAGGAATCGGTGATCGAAAACGGCCAGTCGCGGAACATCCAGTCCAGGTTCCGCAACTATATAACAACACGGAGCGTACCCAGGCGTTGTACCCAAGGTCGTCATCAAGAAAGATATGCGAGCCTTGACAATTCTACCGGGAGCTTCATCACTCAGACCGCTGATGCTGAAGAAACTTCTCTCTACGAATTCGAACGAGCTATCGTCCAAGTTGATAGTCCGTGTAGATGACCAGTTGAGAATCACCTCACACTTTAGGGGGGCTAGGCTAAATCCAAAACGACGAGCGAAAGCAGTGATCCTATGTACAGTTTTCTGTGCTCCAAGATCAAAACCCCAAGCAACAATCATGTCAACCGCGTCCGTTTGTCAAAGTACGATTCTACACGTCCTTCACTCTAATGCTTTTTATGTCTCCGAGAGTTTCGTCCTTGGCAAAAATGAGTGTCAAAGAAAAAGATAATGGAACCGTCTGTCTTAATTCATTTGACCTCGAGGTGTGATGGGTTGTCGTTTATGTGTAGATGTGCACATAAGAACTGCACTCAAAATACGGTCAAACTAATATGATGTACCATACAGCCCAAGAGAACAGCCCGATCAACAGCATACAACACCCTTCGGACATTCAGGGAGACCAAGAGAATAGGCTTAGTTCCAGATGTTCTAGTAAGACTTTTCGAAAACACGGTCAATGCAGCCTCTGTCAGCACAGAATCTGGCTTGTTTCCCATAGAGGTGCTGTTCACTGACAAGGAGCATGCGTCAAAAAGTATTTTCTGTACGCAATTTAGAGACTACCTTGTTCAAACGTAATCCCTCATAGTTGCAGTACTCCTTACGAGGAACCTTTACGTTGATGGGAATTATGGTGACAGAAATCCTCTGGGATGTTTAGCTTTTTCCTACCAATGGCATTGCCTCACGAAATAGGGACAGCCGTTTGGGTCCACAGCCTCGTCTTGAATTTCTTCGGAAACCCCAGACACAGAGGAAAGGTCCATATCATGTGCCAATGGCGAATTACTGATCACGAAAGATATGGATGCCAGCTTAGTCAGTTTAGTTGACGCTCAAAGTGTTCAGATAGTGTCCTACGCGTCCCTGCTTTTTGTTTATCATCATCAACAACATTATCATCAGATACAGCAACGTTGGTGCTGACAGTGATGCTTTCCTACTGTAGTTATTAATAAGACGCCAGTAGCAAGACCCCTTGCTGAAGTATTGATCCAGAGTCTGAGATCAGTAATCAATAGCCTGTATCGCTCTCAATAAAAATGGGGTGGGAAACTGTGGAAGCGACTTCCGTCAACCATTATGACCTCTGCTTTGTTAGCCGTTCCGAGACGAAACGTCCAGCATGGGGTCAGTGCAGTCCAGCGAAACGAACTCTTGCACATGATGAAAATAAATGATCCAATATGACCTACAACGCCTAGGACAGACTGCAACGTGGTCTGCGTGTGTCAATTAGGGGAAGAGGAACATCAGATCATTTTCGACAAAAATTATCCAGGAAGTTCCTTCCAAAGAAACATTCGATTTTCAACACATGGTAGAGCAGAAGTTCACCCACTTCGTTGGGACAGATCCCGATAAACTGCCGACCTTCCGAGTCACTCGTGTTGCCCGAATTCGCGAACTTGAGCACTGACATCAGCTGCTAGTACAGCGATGTCAGTTCAGGGGGCGAGATGGCTCAAGTGGTTAGAGTGCGAATTTACCGATCGGAAGGTACATGGTTCGAACCCGACCTCCGCCCCTCGACTTCCCCTGTCTAGGCTTGGGCAACCTGGCAGTATTCCAGCTCTCGTGCCTTCTACGGATGGCATGGCAGCTAGGCACCGAAACGGTGCTACAGCTGAACGATGTCAGTTCTGTGCATTCTGTGAAGCTGTTGGCAGAATTTATTTCTCACGACTTATGCGCGGCTGATACAGACAACAATGATAAATAAGCATATGTTTCGTGTTATTCCTGTTTGGTACAAACGAATCTCTCAGTCTTACAGCACAAAGCGGGAAATTAACAGGGATCCTGAATAACGATATAGGTGGACAACTTCTGCAGGATGATGCAGTTTCACACAATTATCGGCCGCAAACGTGACATGCGAAATACGAACGAGCATACAGCACGCTTGTGAAAATTCAGAATTCGAATAAGGGTAGAGGTTAATGAATAGTAATAACAGATAACTGTTTAACTGTAAAACTCTTTCGGTGCATAGCCACCACGTCACTCGAAAGAAGAACGAGGACCGAAATACAGTCAGTTTGCTCAAGCCCAGACAGGAGCAACCGGGGCGCCGGGCCATGGGCCTCTTGGTCACTGTATCCGCGCTTATTCACTGAGCTATCTAGAGAGGAATCTCCAGAAAGTCAAACATTTAAGAGGGTTAGGATAAACGAAACGTTACGGCCAATTCCTTTTAAACACAACAGGGGTCGATGATTTGCCGTGACCATCTTAAAAAGTTGATATCGATCATGCTATCAGAGTGAAGGTGGGGTGTGGCGATCGAGGAGGTTAAATTGCGATCCAGTCGGCAAGAGCGAATGCACCAGCCATACTAACTGAAACAGCAATCCCGCCTCATCCAACAGGTGTCACCTCGATACTAGAATGGACCTAGGTGGTACATGTGACCAGGACGAACATACAATGGATGTAAGGTTTACGGTAAACTCTCGCCTAAGTTTGCCACATTCCGCAGCGCCGGACAAAGCTGTCCTCTGTCCTCTTTTATTTCCGTCGTCCACATGACCGCGGAAGATTCGTTCCTAGTCTTTCTGATGAATGAGGAATTGAAATGCTCCCTAGTTAGTCGCACAGACATCGAGTAGGCAGACGGCTGACGCCGGTGAATTCCAAATACTAATGAATAACCTCCACAGATTCATGGGCATAGGAACTGTAAAGTGTAAGGTACTGCTGCAAGAGTGAGCAGGATCAAGCCCCAATCTCACGCTATAAGATGGGCTAACAGAGATCGTAAACAATCTTGTTTAACTGAATAACCATGACAGCGGTCTAGCGGTCTAGCTAAGGACGATATTACAGTCCGGATAGGAAGGGCGAAAGGCTTTTGCAAGCTGCTATATTTACGGTGTAGACGTGATATCAGCTTGTCTGTCAAGGATCAAGTATATGAGTCTGCAGTGCAGCCCATATTGTTAAATGGGTAAGACACCTGGGAACTCCAAGCTGAGGAAATTAAAATTTTCAGTGCTTGACCATCGGTGTCTTCGGAGCATTGTTGGGGTCTACTGCAGGTCACTGGTGCCAAAATACGCCAGATGGTTTTGGAAGGAACGAAGTTACACGTGACAGATGAAACTCTATAGCTAGCTGTTCACGTACTTAAATTGCCATTCAGTTGACTTTCTCGAGCAGCCAAGTTAGCAAAGTCGTGAAGGGGGTGGGGACGCGCCAGGGAAGTCAGGCCTATAACCATACAACCGGGCATGAAAGCCAGTGCCGAAAGATGCGATGGTGGTCAGTTTAAGCATCAGAGCTTGTGCTTCACCTTTGTTTTCAAAGATGAGGGGATAACGAAATCCACGCGCTTCAGATCGACAAGATTATCACCAACAACACTTTCAACCCCAGAAGTTTGAAGACCTTCCATTGTTCGCCTCATTATTTCATCAATGAAGTTGAACAACGGAGAGAATGGAAATATTTTTGGACACCGCTTTCGGTAGGGAAGACTTTAGAGAGTTTACTATTCATTCTCACACCTAGAAGAATGTTAATATGAGGAGCACAGTACGTTCACAAACTTCTCGGGCAAATCCTGTTGAGCGAGGAGGATATAAAACCTGCTATATCCTGCTATATCCTTTTATATCCTCTGTTATATCCTCTGTTGGAATAATCTTCAGGCATTCCCGGCTTACTGAGCCTCTTCCATCTCCTTGGCTTTCCGTGACCATCAGACTTCACGGTCATCGAGCATACTCACCTTCACTTAACGTCTGATAATTCGTCACACCAGGTTATGTTCGGGACCGGCTTGGATAGTTCTCAGATGTTTAAGTTGTGCCACTGTTCGGTCTGATATCCAGTGCTTCAGCGGGCCTGGTAGCACCATGTCACAGGCAAAACTCGCAACACTATGCAAAGAGGTGGCGATCTCCTTCCACCATGAATTCACATCTGACTGTGGAGCCGTTGGAAGGGACTGCAGAAGACGATTCTAGTGAATTTGTCTAACATCCGGATATGCCAGTCTGTTTCCAAGCTATTTGTCCACACTCTATGCGGCTCTGGGAAACCAAAGGAGAAGCGACTCCGAACGACCGCGTCGTGAAAATATAAAACGGGGTTACAAAACGACCTGCAGTCAGTTAATCATCTGAGCCACCGGTAACTGGCGTCAATGTGATCAATTTGAGTTCACAATCGGTACGCCGTTGGAGGACACTATGCTGCAGACGACTTGGGCTATTTCAGAAGTTAGTACTGCTTTCAGCATACATCTTCAGCAGTTGCTCGCCATTGTCCGTAGGTACCGAGTCTAATCCACGTCATCCACCTTAGTTAGTCTCAGACGTGTTCGACCTAACCTTCACCGCATCCAAATCCCACTTGGTGATCACAAGTCAAAGATTCGCGTACCAGGTCACAGCACGGTACTATCAGTGACACCAGAAACCTCGTGACAGCGGGATTCACACTGATATTCCTGTGGTCACTCCAGTCACTGCGAGTACCCTTTCCGAAAATGGGCACTATTATCGGCTGACCCTAGATGTCTTGGACGGTCTTTTTCTTCCAGATAGATGCAAACGGGCTATACAGGTACTGTTTGAGAAACCCAGCCACCGCTCTCAAACAGACCAAGTGGACGATTTTCAGGACCAGTAGCATAAGGACTCTAAGGTACAGGTATACACCCTGGCACTTGTGTGGTTGTAGAGGGCTGTACATTCACAGTCCACACTTCTGTTAAAGGCTGGCAATTGGCAACCGATTGTTGTTCGAAGCATTGTGTCCAACGGTCGAAACATTCCTCTTTGCTGGATATCAGAGTCATTATCACCCTTAATAGTTTCACTGTCAACAGGCCACCCGGGGCCTGTCGAACGAAGCAATGGGACAACTTGCGGAGGCTTCCAGCATTTTCCGCCTTTTCCAGCCTTCTAGATTCACCAGACTTCACAGTCTGTTTTCGTGGCGTCCGGCAATGCGCCCAGTAGGGTTAGGTGGCAATCAGACGAAATCTATCACCCAGCTTCCAGCAAAGCCATGGTCCTATCAGAGGGTTGATTTTGCAACAGACCGACTGCGTATTGGGCAGCGCTTTGGATATCTCGCTCCAGTTATAGGTAAAAACTAACATCGGGTTGGAGAAGCAGCTGCTCATACACGTGTTTGATTTCGTGGTCAGTGAGCTTGTCAGTGGCCACGCGGTGTTTCGTGCAAACCTGAAAACCGCAAAAAACGGAAACGGACAAACGCGGGATTGGACTCAGGTATTTCGCGGCGACACAGTAATTGATCTACACCCCCGGCAACTGATGACAAATTGCTCTATTTGAATTCAGGTCCCGTTCGTTCGCGGGCATCACGTAGCCTCGAGTTCCAAATTGGTTGATGATTAAGACAAGAATTTACTGTTCAGAGGGACCGTGGTTTGAACCCGACCCCGGCATCTCCACCGCTTCCCTCTAGGCGAAGGTAATCTGGTTTCCTTCGGGTGGCATAGCAGCTAGACACTGAAGAGGTTTTACAGGACGATTGGTCATTATTACAAGGTAGTCAAAGGACTTCCGCTGTTTCGCAAATTGGCAATACAGAGGAATTGTCTGTGATCGGCACACATGAAGCAGGCGCTTTCCGCTACCCGTGCGTCTCGTGCCAAACCCAAGATGACCACCCAAAGAAACCTCAGCAGCAGAGCGTTCATGCCACCAGCAACCAAAAATATGTCTGCGCTTTTAGCCCAGTGTAGAAGTGCACCTAGAGCGTCACAGAAACGGTTCTTGGTAGATTGAGAGCTAAAATCAGTCGGAACGTAAGCAGACACAATAAGTGTCTTTCACAGAATTTGGCAAAGGTATCGCACAGAAACGAATATAGTAGAGACGACCTCGTTCAATGGCTCAACACAGTGCCGATCCCGGGCTTATCCAAC
Source organism: Opisthorchis viverrini (assembly GCF_000715545.1). Taxonomy (NCBI): domain Eukaryota; kingdom Metazoa; phylum Platyhelminthes; class Trematoda; order Opisthorchiida; family Opisthorchiidae; genus Opisthorchis; species Opisthorchis viverrini. The sequence goes on from NW_008752125.1 coordinate 190,932, forward strand.
TACAGTGACCTCCGCATTACCAGAGTGTGCACCCGGAACCTGTAATGGGTCAGTTCAATCACAGCTCTTACGTCCAGCGTCCTCGTTCCTGGCAAACAATATAGACAAATGCAGAGGGAATCCAGCAAGAGCCATTTGCTTCATTGTGAAAACATCGAAAGCAGTCAAGCAGACCGGCTTTCGAGGCTTGAAAGCTGACTTCGTAGTGTTTAGGGTTGTTACTTAAGATGGACGTGGAAAAGCCGCAGCTGACCGTAGTTCAAAGCAAACAATGTGGTCAGTCCCAGTGTTGGGGCCTATAGAGAGCGATTACGCATGTTGGATAGAGGTAGGGTAGAGTGAGGATTACGTGGGAATACAGGAGGATGTGATCGTCCTTCAAATTACACCACAACATTCGATCCGGTAGGGTCAACAAGTGCGTTCGCAAAAATGTCTGGTGGATGTATTGTGTCACATTGTATGTATCATATTGTATTGTACTGCATAAATCCGCATTCAAAACAGTTGCAATGCCAATGAGGAAGTGTATGACAAGAAGTCTTCCAAAACCAACAACAAAACGTCTCGAAATGTCGGGGCGACGTGCCATTTCAAAACCAGGTCATCATCATCAGCGTTAAAAGCCCGTACTTGCCGTACACTGCTTATAGCCGCCCCGGTTTCGTTCGCCGATGATTTGAGGAGGTGGGGTAAACAGCTACGCATCGGAGGCCGTAGCTAATATAACTGATGCCTAAATACACATGTCTGGACTTTTCATCACGGAGGCCGGGAATGAAATCATACATGGAAGACAACAGCTTAGATGCACGAGCACCATCGGGAACGCAATTGGGCCATGTCTGGCAGTAATTCTAACAACTGATGTGTCCCGTCTTAGGGAAGAGTAGACAAACAGCGCGCTGGAGCTTGAGGAAATGGCTTCTCGAGGAAGCCGGCCAACTGACATGCGGAACACGTGATCAAGTCAGTGCAGTGTGGTAAGTTCATCTATCATGTGCGAGTTATTTCTACCGAGACCTAGTCGGCGTATCTCAACATTACCAATCTGATAGCTGATAGTCAAATAAACAAACGCCTGCTTACGTGGTGGGAAGTGTTTTGGAGTACATCGGTGGACAAAGAATGGTGCGAGCAAAGGACAATTCCCGGTTGTTCACCAGGCAGTGAGATGTACGGTTGTGCACGGGGACCCTGTACCTAGCATCTGAACTCGAAGTCTGACCCGCGAGTCAGCGGCTGTTAGTCTTCTTTGGGGACCCTGTCCGGAGCTGATGACTCAATCGTCTGACCTGCTCGGTTGCAGGGAGTTGGCCTAACCCGATGGTACAGGGAGCAGCACCGGACTCTGGTCTTGAAAGTATTTCGACCGCATTGAATAATGCGCCGGTGATCACGGTCAATCGTTGGGCGATCGGATTGTGTGGTTTCGAGGGCCGACATTGTCTGAATCATCCTTCCTCGGGGGAAGGGAGCATCGCTAATTCCGTGAATGTGGACATGCCGGTCACCTGGGGGAAACAACTTACTGCCCTCACACTCCCATCGTAGAGGACAGTACCCCCAGACCGCCTCGTATTACAATTACTCGTAGTACGGAGTCTCTGTTCTTGGTCTGACCGCTCACCTTTGACCTTCCTGGAATGGTTGTACCTTGCAGATTGAAGTTCCTGTCAGTGTGGCCCGCGGGCTCATTGTAGCACTCAAGCCCGATCACCACCTCAAGATGGCAGATTTAGGTCGGGAAAAAAACCGGCTAAAATACTTTCTTTCGGATTCATATTCGCATCAGCTTGGTTATTTGTATTAGTTCTGTGTTGCTTATTTTCCTTGCACGTTTCTGGTGGACAGCTGGGAATCGAAGCCAGATGTCAGTTAGCTATGCCCTAGAGAAACAATCACACCATACACATACTGCCCAGTGTATCATCGTAAGTGTCTCGTCGTTCAGCTGTAACACCCTTCCGGTGCCTAGCTGCCATGCTACCCAAAGAAAGCACGACGGCTGGATACTGCCAGGTTACCCAAGCCTAGACAGGGGAATCTATCGACATAAAACCACCGATGTTCCCACTTTTGCGCCACTTCTCTTCGTTTTGACACGTAAGGAGGACCCAATTGGAAAACGGCTGAGACCTGTGCACATTAGCCCTCCAAGGCCTGCAGACATTCGTTACTCCCGGTATTGTCGCCGGTGCAGATATGTATGCAGATATGTATATGCAGATATATAGGCAAACATTGCATCACGTCCAACTTCCAGGCGGATATGCAGCGCCTATGGGGCTATTTCGTGAGACACTCAAAATAGGTTGCACACATAAGCTGGACAGTAGGCTGTATGTTTCTCCTCTTCAAGGTGTTACTTTTTAGTCGACTTTCCCCATCGCGCCCACTCAATCCGCGTGATTTTTTCGTAATCGGTCCACACGTACCTGTGGCCCCCATCCAATTCGCGCTTTTTTGTACGTGGGTTACCCCTGTTGATAAGTGCTGCACCGTCGACCTTCCGGTATTCTGCTAATGGATCACCCGTGGCACTAAATTTGAACTTCCCTTATTTGCTCTTTCGGCTAGGCATGTTTATGACCAACCAAAAAAGTGATTTCGGTTAGAGGCAGACAAAGTACGTTCGGAGGGCCACAAAATAATTGTCACTTGCGGTTGCTGGTTTTGTGACGGTACCAACATGGAACACCTCCGAACGTTGTACCAACCATGTAGGACAAGTATGCTCAACGGTGTTGGAAGTGTTGATAAACAGCACTTATTGACGTAATACAAGGGGACCAACCTGTCTGAGCTCCTTCGCAGCATTTGCTTAGATGTTAACATATGATAAACAGCACTTATTGACGTAATACAATACAACCTGTCTGAGCTCCTCCGCAGCATTTCCTTAGATGTTACCATTCGTGTAGTCACAAGACTTCACGTGCGCGAAAGCATTCCTCCCTCATCACATGGGGTTTGGCTAGTTCTAGATCACCGAAGATTCAAACTGCGTTGAACACAAATTACACGGTCCCACTCAACTATCTTTTTAATTTGACAGGCTTCCAATACAATACATGGGTCTAGTGTCCCCTGTGCTGTCCAAGAGTCCCATCATCTATCATCTGACGGCGGGAAGGACTGAAGATTGTGCCCTATTTTACGAATTTTTCCGGTAGACAGGGTCAGGTGTTTTGAGGAAACACCATTAGTAGCAAGAAAAACCTCAAGAAATAAGCTAACGTAACAACCAAAGATAGCATGAAGGGAACACTGAGCTGCCTAACCCCTACAAAATAATGACATGCTTTTTGTTATCGCGCAACTGCCGTGAAATTTGAGCGAAGGTCCCATCAAAGTCACTGACCAAACTGACGGAATAAGGCCAAGAAATCATCGCAAGACCACGTGACTGCCGTTCCCAAGGTCGTTTGATCGGCCACTTCCGATTGGGTTCGCGAAGTATGTGCCTTCATCGCCAACGAAAAATAAACATGTGGCTGCACCGTTATAGCAGTGGAGACTTAGTCTCACGGGAAAAATGCTGAGCATAGATGTCCGAGAACGACCACTACGAAAGCCTTGAACAATACCTAGCCCATTGATCGACCGCAGCCCCGATAACAGTCATCACCAACCCTTTAGCAGATCACTTATTAGGAGAAAGGTCAAAAAAAGTGGAAAAGGGGAACGTGACGCATACTTACAGCATTTCCGTACGCCTGCAACGACCATAACAGATTTCGCAACAGCGCCCAGTGAGCGACAGCCACCTCACGCGCGCTAACGCAGATGACCGAGGTCAGTAGCCAGCCGCCCGAACTCACTGTGATGGCGTCCGCCCACGCGCGTGCTTAGCCTGTTCTGGTCCAGATCAAACCACATAACTGTGGCACGGCTCACAGGGGTGAGAGAGTGCAGCACTGTGATAGGCTCGATGGCGTCGGCATTGGTAACGCGATCTGCATCGAGCTCTGATTGGTCCAGCTTCAGGCGAGGCCTAATCATCTCGAGCAAAATCGGCTGCTGTCTGGTCCGTTTGTCCAGCCCTGATTGCAGACGGACAGCACTGTTGTCTAGCCACCACACGAATGGAAAAGTTGTGCAGACTGTCAGCGGCGGCTTTCGCAGTGCCCAGCGTAATCTTGAGGTCCTGTCCGAGGGAGCACCGGTCGTGAACATACGGCAACGACGAAGCAACGCACATGGTCTAATGCGGTGACTTCTTAGCCGGTCCTCCTGGATGAACGCGATTTGGCTACGCGAGGTCATCGCAAAGAGCCCCAGACGGTGGACATAGCTCCAAAGTGGTCTTAACGTGCCGCACAGGAAATTCGTGCGACCACATTATTCTGCAGGCATAAACTCCATGGATTTAATTTTTTAAATTTGAAATCTTGAAAATGACTGAATGTAGTAGGCTCCTGAATTTTAACCTCAAAACCTCTCATACCCTGTTTCGGTGGCATACAACCTCAGAAATTGTCCTCGTTTGCGCAGACTTGAAAGCAAAATTGGACAAAATTAGCGTATCTGAGCCTATCAGGACGTATGCTTTGAAATTCTGTCGAACATAGATGGGACTGGTCCGTGAAAACCAAGCTGGGTCCTATCCTACAAGACGATGCATCAATCACATTTTCACCCTCCGACAGATTCTGGAACAGTAACAATGCATCCAGCGCCAAAGAATAGCTGTCTTCCTTGACTCGAAAGCTGTCTTTGACTCTGTGGACCGTCAGGCACTATGCCAGTAGGTATGGAACAAAGATAACCTCGTAAATTGTTGGCATCTTTTCTAGATAAGCCCCGCCAAAAAATTAACCCCTACGACCCAAGAAAAGCTTAGAAAAAAGAGGGTATGAAATCTGTACATTTAATTTTTCATCGAAGAGGGTGAAATTGGGACATTTCATTAATAATTTGCATGAAAAGATCCGTTTTTGGTACCTTTGTCTCCAAGAGAACTCACACAAGTAGCTGTCCACTAAAGGTCGGTGTGTGCCGCATTGGCGTTTATCCTGCATCTTGCAGACACGCCAAAGAGTTTCGATGATCGTGTGTGAGCTCCAGTCGTTGGATCCACAAAGTTTTCGGTATGATTAGCCGTTACATGAGTATAATTCATGTCAATCATTGTTTCAATTCCTTGGTACGATGTCCACATATCGGAGATGATGATTGAGCCGGGAGCAATGCAGGCCTGGATTGTGTCCATCAAAGTGGCCACAGTTCGATCTGGCACTGCATAACACCTCTTTAGTTTCCCGGCAGATCTCTCCGAGAATCCACTTCTGGGGAAGTACTCACCCTGCGTGCTTCTTATGGCGAGATATTAGCGTTCCACCGATATCGACGTGTATATCTGGGCTGCCGGTAACTGTTGGAGTCTGCAAAAGCCGCCAGGCGCAAACTTCGCGAAGAAAGTTCTTCCAGTCAACAGCGGTCGTGTGGCTAATAGATAATTCCTCTGAGCTGAATTCGATTTTCGCCAAATTTTTGGACCAGAAATAAGTGAATGGAATTACTGTCCTAAACTCCATCCTGGACCGCCCCAGCCGTTCCCTTTCGAAGACCGATTTCCCGCAGACACTGTCGGGCATTACACCCCATCTGTCAGAAACAGTTGAAAGTGTCATTTGGTGGCAACTGTTGCATGAAGGTTGCTGATGGCTCACTCCGTGGCTTTGCAAAAAACGTATTGCCGTCTCCTTGTCATGAACGAGAGTTGAAAGCGTCAGAAAGTTCATTTAAGGTTTTACGTCCGAACGGAGAAAATTTTTGCACAAAATGAGTCTAGATGCGGATGAGGAAACTAGGTCAAGGTTGTGTGCGTACATTGAATTGGTGCCGGAAAAAAGTGGCGGGGCTTAACTTTTCGCACATACACTTTTTGCATTAGTGGTGGGGCTAATCTCGAAAGGATCCAATTCTTGACCTTCCATAAAGTGCTGTACACGAACTCTCGTGGATTAATTTGGGTCAACTGGAAGCTCTCGCCTCAGTTCACTACATCAAGTGGAGTCAAGCAAGCCTGTACTCTTTCAACATTCCTCTCCAAATTCATCATTAACATTAATACCGAAAACTCATTAACAGCCTCAAATGCTTGTGGGGTCGAAGTGCTCCTAGGGCCTTCGCTCATGGATACCGTGTACACAGTCTACAGAACTCTTCTTTCATGTGACGTTACTGTAATGCAGCAACAATAAAAATCCAAACAATTCTGCCTCATGGTTTGGAAAGTGCTTCACACATGCTGCCGCAAAACTGAGGGAGCTCCAAACTTGACCCATGCCTGCGGATGTGCTGATTGACGTAATAGACAAACATGTCTACCTTTGCAGCTGTTTCCGTCCCAGTTGCCTGGCCAAAGGTGAAATTTCCATCCAGAATGGGAAGGCCAGAGGAGCTTTCATGAAGAAGCATCGCATGTGGCGTAGCTGGAACACCAGCATATCCATCAAAGACCAAGTTTAGATTGTTGCGGTACGCTCCGTATTATCGTACAGGGTAGAGAACTGGTCTCTGGGCGCAGCGCGTCAAAAAACGTTCGGCGTTTGACCATCCAAGTTATCAGAGTATTACATGATACTGCTGGGACCAACGGATTAGTAATGCAGAAGTACGTTCTCGGAAGAAATAACTCGCACACGATAGATGGACTTACCACATTGCGCTGACTTGGTCACGTGCTCCCCATGTCATTTGGCCGACTTCCTCGAAAAGCCATTTTCTCAAGCTCCAGCGCGCTGTTTGTCTCATCTTCCCTGAGACGGGACACATCAATGGTTAAGAAATTATTGTCAGACATGGCCCAGTTGCGTCTCGATGGTGCCTCGTGCATCCAAGCTGTTGTCTTCAACGTATAGCTTCCCTCCCGGCATCAAATTTGGCTTCATTGCACAGCTAACCATTTCCTGCGTCGAAACATCGAAATTCTTCTGATTTCAACCAGGATCCTGTTAAACAGTAAATCGACCTCATTGAAATGGACTTCTTGCTTCAGAACATCAAGACCACGAACTGGTCCGTTCACAATCTGGATTTGACCCCGATCGAAAACTTCCAGGGAACACCAGCGAATCCACTTGTGGTGAATTTGGGCAGTGCGTGTACCAAAGTCTACTGTCCTTCGGTAACGGCAAAGATTTGAATTTAAAGTTAAAATAACTAAAGTATCAGATGTAATAAAACTTGTACAAAATTCAGTCAAGGACGAGCTGGAAAGATGGGTTTTTTAGTTGTTGAATTTGTTCTACTCATCAATCCAGAATGATCCTGTTTACATTTCGCACAACTATTGCAGATCACTCGCGATCATCTAAGTTAAATGGGTTCTAGGCCAGACCAATATATGCGTTTAGTACAGCATTGCGTTCACAACAAGTCAAATTTTACCGGCGCAAGTTTCAATGTGTTCGTTAGACTGACCAAGCGAGTGTTTCGAATATTAGTTCTTTAACTATATATTTCTTAACAGATCTGACTTCGAAGAAAATTTGTCTTCTGGCTTTTCGTATGCAGTCCCAAAAGCTTATTCATCGGAGGACTTCGACACTGATGTGAGCGAGGCAAACCGCACAGACTACCACCCCGAACCGCTGTTTATACAGATGAACAGCTGCATCAGATCATATTCACCCTCACCCAGTTAAGACTGCAGACAAGCAGACGGCCTTTTGATGACTGTTGTTCACAAGTGTCGTTTCATACTTGCGTCCGATACTGTAATCATCAATGTAAACCTAAGAGAAAATTGGGATTTCGTACAATTTGGTTTCAAATAAAACATAAGGTTGACGGAAACTCGGGGACCGCGTCTACCTGATGAGCCCCAAGAACGGCGAAACCGGTCGAGGAGTTTTCAGCAACCTTATGAGTAGTGCATTACAAAAACCGGGACCCATTTAAAACAAACAACCTACCATTTATTTTAACTGATGGACAGAAAACTAGTGTCCCGCTGCGATTTTGGAATGGATCATTCAATTTTCTCTTCACGTAATTTCCTGTGATTCAGTTACCGGGTTTTTTAAAAAAAGCCTGGGATTGTGCCAATATTTTGCGTTTATTAAGGAGCTAACCTTTTTACAATCACCGACCAGGTGGCCACACCTAATTGCGGTCTAATGGGTACCTTCCGAAGACGTTTTAAAAAGCTCATTTGCAGACTTTTTAGAACCACCAATTTATCGAATGTATGATGGTAAATCCACTCCTGGGCACGGACAATATGACGGTCAGTTCTGGTTAGGGCTCCGATGAAAATACGGCTGTTCTCCCTAATTAGACGCAGCAGAATGGTAGTACAGGAGGGGGAAGGGGATGGCTGTCCTAAATTTAACCTGGCGGATAATAGTGCACTGTTACCTCCAGCTGGAAAGAGAGCAACATGCACTTAAGACGCATTTGTTACAGTCAATCTTGTCAAAAGCAAGGGCGTCTGAGCGTCTGTTCGTCTGGCCAACAAGTGAAAGTCAACTGTTCAACCATTACAGAAGTCAAAACAACAGCTTAATGCAATCTTTAGTTGGAATAATTTCAATAAATCTGAATAGATTCATCGAACTTCAATGGGCTTCCTTTGAATCATAATGTCAGAACAAAACACAAAAGGGTTTTCAGCAACCTTGTGAATAGTTTCCTTTATGAATACAGATTAGGTAGCTTGTTCACCTTCAGTCCAACGACCTCTGCTAGGATTCCCTCGTCTGAGAGTGCTCGTGGCTCCCGATTTCTGTTTCGCGATTGATTTTCATGTATAGTTAGATGTTGATATCGCTGGATTCGAAACCCGTGTAACGGAATTTGTCTTTTCAATCGCATCGTGCATACCAGCATTCCTAGTAAAGTTTCAAAACGTGGATGCTCAAAGAGGTGGCTTGACTGCCTCTGTGAAGAGCTTAGTCTCCTCAGGCACACGAATGAATTTCGGCCCACCTAATCTTGCTACAACCCACTAATGCAGTGATGCGCGTACGGGCAAAAACGATATGGACTCTTCAGTTCGTGAAGTAGCAATGACTGGCTGAATAGATGTATTCAAAGCCCATGGACCGTAAAAGTGCGCTGAGCTGTTGTTACACATTGTTACGTCGGAAACTCCAGGCAGTGGTACTCAACCTACTTCGTAGTATGCTTTTTGAGTCCTTCTCTACCGAATTTCCCTGATCGAAGTATGATCAAATTAATCCGACAACTTTGCGTAAGTTGTGAATAGCAAATGAATCACTGTTATTACTTTTCACACGTGGAACCTAGAAAAACGACTCACTTTTTTCTGGCAGAACACACTACTAGTAGATTACTGAAGATTGTTCGACATCCCTTGACTGGTCCCGCCATTCTTGAGGTCCATCATCAGCCTCGAGTTACCGGTAATTCTATGGTATAGATGAGCAATCAGTGAAGCGCACTCATTTGGGAATTAAGTTGCCTCTAACAAGAAATCCAACTGATTTCCAGCCTGGTCTCTCGGTTATGATATTTTTCAGCTGAACGCGCTGCACAAAGGACTTCAACGGAGACTCTATCGTTAACCCAATGTTGAAAGAGCTATCAGTCAAGGAGAATTTACGGTAGTTTTCCGCCTAATTCCAGGAATCGCGGGAAGTGACTCGAAACGGCTTCATGCATGTCCTTTTCAGCTTCAAACCAATGGCGTTTCTTCATCCACCTAGAAAAGTAAGTCGCTGCAAAAATAAGAAATGTCCAACTGACTGTTGTCGCTACGTTATGAAAAAGACTACACGTCAGTGGCCGAGATTTACTATTTAATCATTCAAAACTGAAGTTTCCTAAGAAAGCATATTGGTATGAGTTAGACTCAAAGCGGGGTAAAAATGATGTGGGAGCTAGAATTGTTTAACAGCTCCGTAAAGTGCGGGATTACACCGATTGATTCCGAACGGGTTGAAACATGTCCCACAGCATTACACATCCTCTCTGACGCAAACGTGAATATCATATGAATCCAGGTCGTCATTAAACATTGGATAAACCATCGTGTTGCTCAAGCCTGAACAAGTTCATCAGGAACACAGGAAGATTGGATGATGACTGACCAAACCAGAATGAACTCAAATTCCACAAATCCCGAAACCTCCAATAAAGCCAATAAGGCCAAATCTTGGACGATGTTGAGGACTACATCCGGGTGATTCGAAAATCAAATGAATTAGATCACAACGTCCAAATGAACCTGACTACATCATGTTAACCAGTTGACGGGGCACATGCATCTCTTTAAATGCTAAGGCAGAAGGACATTGATTCCGAAGTCACTTGCATTGGCTTATTCGCGCCACCCTGAACAACTGATCTTTAGGAGGTCTGTCTGATTCTGAAAAACCGCTTGGAGTCACAATATTCCAAGAACCATATTTTTTTTGTAGTTTCCTCCCCGGAGGTTGACCCTGATGAGCAACATCGACGCCTGGCCAATGTGAACCACACCAACACTAGTGTGGTCATCGAGACAGTGGAATTTGTAAACTGAGGAGACTGTCACAAACCTGCAAGAGGGCAGTCAAACACTCCAAGACTCCTCATCCCAAGCAAATGTATAGAACGGAAAATGCACTTGTAGTTATTATGTCTTCCTGTGAGGGCTAAGGTTTCAGGATATCAATATCAGGTTGGTCTGAAGGACTTGTTACTCCACCTCTAGAAAAATGCCATTCTCCCTATTTTGACCTATTTTTCATAATACTAGTGTTTACGCTCCATCGTTTCTAGGGCTACAAACTAAACAGTAGGTCCGTTATAGGGTTTGCCACGAAATCGAATTCACTATATAGGCAGTCTCAGTTATCGGTCGATGCTACTATTACCATAATGAGCTGCATTCCAGCAGTTTACAACCAGAAAGGGTCTCACTCTCTCCGTGCCCCCATCCCCAAAACCCCCTGGTACTCTTCACCAGAGTATGCAACACACAGGCAGCCTCAAGATTACTTTGTAACCCAAAACAACGGGGAACAGGCAGAAGGTTGTCCGATATTCCCATACTACTTGCACCCAAGGATTCATACGTGTCCCTTTTCATGGGTTTGCCAAAATTGGAATAAGAAACAATACTGTCACGTTATTCCAAATCTAGGAGCGGCTGTCCGCATATTCGGACGGAATGCATACAAAACTTGGTTGACCAACTAGAAGTGATTAAGGCACTAGGTATGCGTAGGCCAGACAGTTCGACTAGAACTGACCAGTTGACCGTCACGCGCACAGAAATTCGGCCAATATCCAAGCTGATTGTGAGTTCACCACCAACACGCCTCAGCTATGTGGTCCGAGGTAGCTACCAGTACCAGTACCCGTATGGTTGCATTTCAGCACTGCCAGCACACCCATCACAACAACAACTACACTCAATGTGAGCTGTATGGTTGTGTGAATCAGACAAATGCTGGCCTTGTCACGTGCCGAATGAAGCCCACCCTGAAGCACAGATGATGGTATAGGTCGAAAGGAATGTGCAAGACACTGTGATGGTTAGACAACATAGGTGCAACATACACACAGAAAGACAAAGAAAAGTGCAGCTCACTGGCAGAACCACGGGCCAAGAGCTACGAGGTGACCCAAAAAAAATTGTTTGGTTCGTGTTGTAGAGCTCTCACCCGACACACACGGAGATGCTGTCACATAAATTTCTGCGCTGGCTTAGGATGTTCTATTGAAGCTTGTCTGCTAGGTCGTAGCTCAATCGAGAGTTGTCTCAGAACTCATATGTCACTTGCTGGACACCGTTTAGCCATATCACTGTCACTGATTTTCAGTGACAATTCATTAACTCTTTCAACAAGTGAAACTTTAATCGGATGGAACACAGCTCGTACGGTCTGACAGCACTATTGCTCTAAAAGCCTTAGAAGAGGCTCATGATCTGATGCCCTTCCATAAACCAATCTCTACCACCAAAAAGGCATAATTATACATTTATAGACTGTACACCAGGACGAGTAACTGGAAGGAAAGTTCTACTAACTGTCATAACCTGCTGAAGCAGAGGTCACGGAAGCGTGGTTAGAAGTAGTTAAAGACTGGATTTTATCAAAAGACATACCCATAAAGTAGCCATATCTATTCGTCCCAATGGTGTCATTCAAGGCTGTAGGGAGTATAATGCCTCAAATAATTCTTCTAGGGAAGACTACCTTCCAGCAAAAGTGCTGTTCGATTCATCTCGTTATGTACACTATCGATTCAAACGGATTAGTTACATTTTTCGGCGAGTTCAACACCGAAACTGTAAAGGTGCATTATTAAAACCAAACACCTAGACATTTTGAAAGGTAACACCAATTTGATCATCCAGATAAGAAATTCTGTATACATGCATCACCATTTAAATTATATTAACTAATGACCAACAAATGGGCGCATACTTTGATTCACAACGTTGCACAAATCCAAAAGTTATTTGGTTCAACCTTCAGTTTAGATTTGCTTGGACAGAATAACCTATTAATTTTGATTAGCGACGATAAAAAAGAAAACTATTGCAGTGAAATACACTCATTTGCATACCAATTTGGTTTTTTCGGGAGATTCAGCTGGGTTCCAGGTGAATCTCCCGTTTATGATGTTTTAAGCAACCGAGATTCATCTGGGTTCCAGGTGAGTCTCCCGTTAAAACCGAATCGGTATGCAAATGAGTGTATTTTGCTAATTTCGTGCAAATTGGGTGCGTGTCATGTAAACTATTACAGCAAATCTGTTGATTAATGTAGTGTTCACCATGAATCTGTTCGAAGTAAGCCTACCCACCGTCGGGTCAGATTCTGTAGCTAATTTTGTACTAGGTGTGAAATACATGAAGGGTTCACTAGATCCCGGATAGCTCGGTGACCTAGAAGCCTCGAAAACTATCGGTACTTCGCGTTTCCTGTTCATGCATTAGTTGGTATGTTTTATGACACGAACCACACAATGCTAAATCGTCAAAAGCGTCATACACCCACGCCAGACCAGATGCTGAAAGATGGTTTTTTTGGCTTCGTGTAATCACACTTGCTGTTAAGTATTGGTGACTCCTTCTTCGCCTTCCATAGTGAGGTTCATCTGCAGTTTTACTATCGTTCAGTCGAATGTCGGAGAGTTTGACTTTCTGTGCAAATATTCAAAAATCACTTTCTTCATGATCGCACTCTGTTTATGGAAAATCGCCTTTTGTTTGCGCCGCTGCTGTTGACGTCATGTGGATTTAGTCATGGATTTAACCATCCCCGACACCACTGCTGTGAACTGATTTGTTTCAGTGAGAAGGGGAAAAGGCTAGTTGTTTTGCGACAGGAAACATGGAAGCTCAATGTGAGCAGAGTTATCTCAACCCAATGAGCTAATATCAGTCGACCAAGAAAGGAATTATCTAATCGATACAAAACACGGATCAATAACTACCACATTAAAAGGAATGATCGATGCGCACGCACGCATCTGGCCGACGGAGTTCGTATGCGAAGACAGAGATCACCCGGTCTGCTTTCTTTCCATATGACTTATAGAGTGGGGCTTAGGGTAGGACTAAGTTTGCTTTAAGGCATAGCTGCAAAGCCTGCGGGTTTCCCTCCAGATTATAAAAAATGGAGAGGTTTTCAGTGTTACACTCCGGTGCACAACCTCAATGCTGAAAACATTTTCTGACACAGTTTGTTTTATCATGTACAGTGTTAAGACGACCACAGCGATTTACGGAATTACCGTATTTTGTGCTGTTTGTTTATCAGCAGGCTTCATTTGGCAATTAGACATTTGTGGAAAATATCACCAAGTTTTTTTAAGACGGTGTGTGTTCTATGAGTACTGCTATTTCACAGTTGTCGTATTTTGATGCAAATCCATACGCCTTAAACGATCCATTTGGGTACATTTCCGTAGTTGAAGATTAGTTGATATCCTGATCAGATGGACATCTCAGGCTGTACCAAATCAACCAAAGAGCAGAAAAACCAACCTAATCTATCCAATGGCAGAAAAAAGGGTTAACCTCAACAGTTCAAAAGACACGTCTTGCTCTATGGATATTCCTAGATGCACACAGTGTGAAGCCTGCTTTCAAGATGTACATCCTCCACCCAACAAGGTATATGTTCTGATCTTTCTTTAGTACGATGAATACCATCAAAAAAGTTACTTTATTTCAACAGATGCACTCATTTGAATACAAATTTGGTTCTCATGGGAGGCTCAACTGTATCTTGATACTCTTTATTTATTTCACTTTTCGCCAATGGGGTATCGGTGTACACTTTTCGCCTCAATTCGACACTCGGCGCGTGTTCAGTCGGGGCAGAACGACAGATAATAAAGCCACTGCTTCTATCCAACATGAGTTTTTTTGGCAGGAAGCCTGTCGTTTTTGCTTTTGTTCCGTTCTAATTCGCGTCCTTCTAATGCCCGATCTTAACCGGGTTCCCGCCAAACAAGCCAGAAGGTTTTTTTCTAATTCTCGTAAGCTCACCCGTTTGTTCCTATGCTATTATCATTTACTTTTGAAGAGCATGGTCACAAACATAAAAGTGAGTGCAAGCGATGAATGCGAAAGAGTAACAGGAGAATATGGGAGAAAAGAGAGAAACGTGTCATTCGAGATCATGCCAAGGGCAGTGCCAGTCTGATGAGGTGAATCCCAAAGTATGTAAAGATTTTGGTATGGGAACACGCGTCTAAGGACCAACAACCAAAGAAAGGACAAACAATGGTGAATGCTCTTCAAGGCGCAGTGTGCGCTAGCACAGTCAATACACGCACATCAGGCACAAAGTGCCCGTCATACTGGGTCACTACTACCTTTGGTTAGCTTGTTGAAAGCGTTAAAGCACCTCAATATCATTAATGTTTATTTCCCCTGAAACATATTCCATTCATTATTATTTCACCACTGTACACCCATCTCGTTTCACTTATTGTGAAGATGTTCCTTATTACACATGATTTCATTGGCTGCCACCTGTCACTCACATCAGATGCTGCATATCGAGTCAGTTTAGCATGTGTAAATCCGCGATTTACTGTTCATCATTGGATTACACGACTTTTTAACATGAGTGCAGAAGTTAGCAGGAGATGTGGAGTACATTGAAGCAGTGAAACATTTTGTCCATTAAAAGCCATGAAGTAAACAAACCTAGTCACGAAATCAGGCATCCTGTTAAAAGCCTGTTTTTCTCTATGCCCTTGTCAAAGATGGGTTCATACCACAAACACTCTCATTTGTACACGAATTTGGTTTGACGGGGGACTCAAAAGAATTCAGCTGGATCTCTCGTTTAGGAACATGAGATTAACGAAGACTCGGGGACTGCGCCTCCTTGATGAGCCCCAACAATAGTGAAATCGTTCGTGGTAGAAGAATTTAGAGCAAACTAATGAGTAGTGTGTTACGTCGGTCACGAAGAGACTGAACCTTACCGTGGTGTGACGGTTTGCGCACCTCAGCGATCCATTGAGCTATACTGGAGAGTGTCCCGCGACACTCACAGAGTCTCTCATACCAGGTTGGTCAATGGTTAGAGGTCTGACGAACACAGTCTCCTGGCCCTCCAGGTTGGGGGTTGGAACATGTGGCGACTTGTTCCGTAGAAATGGTAATGCATTTGCATTTCCCGCCAAACACCGTTGTAGACCAGCCACTTAATTTTTGTGAAGGTATGTAAAAGGATTAGCTTCATGTGTGAACACAATAGTCCAACTTTCATTCGTATATACAGAAGAAAAGTATCTTGTCATGAACCAACACTTTGTTCCGTACCAGTATATTAGGGTTCTGTAGTTCACCAA
>NW_008752125.1:208837-233152 GCF_000715545.1 Opisthorchis viverrini
CAAACACTGTATATTTACTGAGAGTAATCAGCATTTACTCAGCTAGTGTTCAGGCATACATAGTTGTGCTGCAAATTCCTACGTCCATAAACCCGTAGTCTGAGTTTTTTTGGAACATCAGGGCGACCCGCATCTCCTCTCACCATAGACTGTGGTGCATGTGGATGTAAACCTATGCACACCTTACCGGTTGGCGCAGTCTACGGTCCACACGAATGAACCACTCCCGGGGGTATTATCCGTTGGGTTGACATATAACTGTCCTGCTTCACGCGCTCCACATAGGAATTGTTACTCAGTCAGTATGAAATCTAACTTGAAATTCGATGTCAACCTTTTCTGCTAGATTCCCTTTTTAGGTTGTTTATGGAAGTTGGGTTCGATTGCTGCAACTAGAGAGAGGGTATGGAACTATAAAACGTCGTAAATCGTCTTATAACTTATAATCATTGATCACCATGTGGTCCGGAAAAGTGTTGCTCCAACCCTTATGTAGGTGATCACATCCGACATGATCACCTCCCGAAAACTCATAATCACGTGACAAACTTGATCCATAAACTCATTACCAAACCTACTTAAAATGAGCCCAGTGTTCTTCATTATTTTATCCATATTATGTGCTACTTGAGAAATACTGACTAGCCATCAACGCAGCCTCAGACAGGATATTTCATCGAACATCTTTTCGCCCGGTGTCGAGTGCCTAGCGAATGTCGTGTGAAATCAACATTCACCTCAAAATTTTGATGAAGCTGGGGTTTGTGATAATAAGAGCGAAATGTGAGCCCAGTGAACCCTCTGTTTGGTGTGGATCCAACACCATAATTCTTCCAGGTCACGAGGACGGCTGTTCAAGCGAGAGTGCCTGGTTATAGGCTGCCTGTCCATGATAATGACGGCAATGATGATGATGGTGATGATGATAATGACAACTGGCAACTTCGTGACACTTGCGTCATGTAGCCCATAGTTTGATTTCTGACAGGATACCGAGAGTGCACACAGACTGCACACAAATTATTCCTTTGTAACACTGAATGAAGTGGAGTTTCTTATTTTCACTGTGTCGTAAACCCTGTCGTAGGTACATTTCAAAGACTGACGCTGCGTTTGTTCCCTGTTATTTGAATAGCTACACCTGCTGTCAACTGCCAGTAACTTATTCTCCACTCTCCGCCTGTTGACTGTTCCGAGGGCCTCCGAGCTATGTAGAGAACCTTTTCAAACTACTGTTTTACTGTCCATGCCACTAGTTTAACAACGACATAAGGCAGCTCTTGTTCCATCGTTTTAACTTCGCTGGTTAGGCGGAGTATAGAACTACTAATGTGAATATGGACTGTGGAGAATAAAGCTCTCTACAAGAGAAAAAATCGTCCGATTAGGGAGCAAATATTATCCATAAAACGAATAAAATGATCAATGCAACGTATTGGTCGATAGCGCCACGCCAACAGAAGATCAATCAATACAGATGCATGCATCTAACAGTCTAAGGTAAAATGAAGCCACAAGTTGTTTACCGTCAAGATGGAGTCATCTTATCTGACACACCGTTTTCCAGCTATCTGAGTATTTCATTAGGTTCTGTGTGTTATCACAAAATATCATGCACCTGTGCCATCACGAAGTGGTTGGAACTTATCGTGATGTGACGCTTTACGCACGTTTGTGACTGATTGAGTTAGGCCAGACTCTTGGGCCAAATGGTGTGGTTGAGGACCCTAATCTCCCTATTATCTAGGTTTAGCACTCACGACAGNTGATGATGATGATGATGATGATGAGTGTGTTACGTCTGAACCCAGACCAACTTCTTTCATCTGGATAAGGTTTACAAACTGGTACAAAGAATGGGTCTAATAAAATATTCGTTCCTGACGCTGGACTTATCATAGTGGAGAACTATTCAGAGGAGCTTTTGCCCTTAGTGACTGAGCTGTTGAATTTGGGCTCGTCTTCCGGTGAAGTATCCTATTATTGAACTTCAGCTCGCATATCAACAGTTCTGGAGAAAGGATCAGATAATTGCAAACCAGCCGCTTAATTCTTGTGAAGGTACTTAAAAAGATTAGCTTCATGTGTGAACACATTGGGCCAACCGTCATTCGTACATACCGAAGTAAATGATCTTACCATGAACCAAAACTTTGTTCTCTGCCAGTTTATTAGGGTTCTGTAGTTCACCAAAGGGAAATGAAGCAGCGAGTGACGTTTAGAAGTAGGTGTGTCCATTCTCTAGTATAGATGTGATGAACCGATCAAGGGCAGTAGCTGAAAGGGGAATGACCAATCACGACAGATACTTTGTGATATATAACAAGTATTGGTCACCCCGGCCAGCAGTGCCCTTGAACCAACAGTTTATTTTATCGTGAGTTGATCCAGTAGTGACGCATTGTTTGACGTAAAGTATGTGTCAGAACCCTGTGGGATGATCGATGGGGACGATTTAAAAAACTTGTTTCAGGAAGGTACAAACGCGCCTTGTATGTCTGATCTATTGGTTACCTCACTGACAGTGGTCCGGTAAAAGTTCCTCAGTTCCACGTCCTTCCGTCCTGCGTAGGTTGCTTCCCACAGGTTGTTGAGCAGTTTAACTGGATTTGATCGATCGCCCATAGGAAGGGGCCCATAAAAGTACTCATCAACTCACCCTGTTGTCACAGCGCTAAGGAAGACGGGTGTCGGATTTTGGTGGGGAACTTCTTGTATCATGCTTGTGGGGATTCATGCTTATTTAACCAGCTCCAGAAACGACCGAAATTTTTTCATATTTTTTCCATGTTAGAATAACTAGCATGGTTTCGTTTTGTCTTGAGCTGGACTGCCTGCACATACAAGGTCCACCCAGCAGGTCCAAATAAAACCCACTCTTGTATGACAGTAGTCATAAGAAGCCGTACATTTCATTCTCTGTTGCCAGGCTCACTCCAAGTATACTGCCACAGTGGTCATTCAGTGGTCAAAGATACAAATTTAGTGGAAACAGTAAACTTCATCCCGTACTTTTCACGCCAGTAGACTTGCCTGAACGTATGCAATTTATCGTGAAACAAATAGGGAGAGATAAACAATGGGTATTGTCAAAGGATACTAGAATTCAAACATGGTTGATTACCATGTAAACCTGTGTTTGATTTAGTACAATGTAAATAAATATGATACAATGCTAGGTATGAAATTGATCCCATGGACAAGACACTGCCGCCGGATGCCACGAGCTAACTCGCCCATTCGCCTCAGATAATGGACAGACACCGATATTTTCTATCAAGTGTATGAGTCAAGGTAAGAAGGCTCTTGTGAATGCTTTGTATACAGAAAAGTTAAGAGTTTCCCTCAACTGCCGTCAACTGATCCGCAGCGGAATGCTTGAGCAGCCATTATGATAATTTATGCCGTTTGATGTTATCAACTAGTGGGATTTGTGGAATCAATACGTGAAAAGATATTTGCCATTAATATCTAATAATATTTAATAATAATTTAACATTAGTGAGGGTAAAGATGCAACCAAGATTTTGACAAACACACAAATTAGGATTTAGCTGGAGACTAAACCGAATCCAGCTGATTTCCTCGTTTTTGTTGTCCATGAAAAACATAAGATTTCCAGAAACTCGAGAAATTTACCTACCCGATGAGTCCCAAGAAGAGCAGTCTGTCTTGAGCTATCGAAGAGTTCCTAACAACCGTATGAGTAATGTGTTACGTAATGTGTGTTACAACGCATTGCCATATCTCAAATATCATGTCAAATGAAACATAATGCGACCTAATGCAACACATTCATTTGAACCGGACCATAGTAAACGAGAGATTCAGTTGGGTTCATTTTAGTCGACTGTCAAAACCGAACTAGTGTGCCAATGAGAGCGTTTGTCGAAATCTATCCTATTTGTGCTTAAGTAGAATATGAGGTTGACGGGAACTCGGGGACTGCCTAACTGATGAGCCTCATGAAGGGCAAAACTGATAGTGAGCTGTCGAAGAGTTTACATCATCCTTTTCGGGTAGCGTGTTAGGCCCATACAATCAAGATACTTGTTGTCATAACTCAGCCGAGTATTCTAAACAAACACTGTATATTTACTGAGAGTAATCAGCATTTACTCAGCTAGTGTTCAGGCATACATAGTTGTGCTGCAAATTCCTACGTCCATAAACCCGTAGTCTGAGTTTTTTTGGAACATCAGGGCGACCCGCATCTCCTCTCACCATAGACTGTGGTGCATGTGGATGTAAACCTATGCACACCTTACCGGTTGGCGCAGTCTACGGTCCACACGAATGAACCACTCCCGGGGGTATTATCCGTTGGGTTGACATATAACTGTCCTGCTTCACGCGCTCCACATAGGAATTGTTACTCAGTCAGTATGAAATCTAACTTGAAATTCGATGTCAACCTTTTCTGCTAGATTCCCTTTTTAGGTTGTTTATGGCAGTTGGGTTCGATTTCTGCAACTAGGGAGAGGGTATGGAACTATAAAACGTCATAAATCGTCTTATAACTAATAATCATTGATCACCATGTGGTCCGGAAAAGTGTTGCTCCAACCCTTATATAGATGATCACATCCGACATGATCATCTCCCGAAAACTCATAATCACGTGACAAGCTTGATCCATAAACTCATCACCAAACCTACTTAAAATGAGCCCAGTACTCTTCATTATTTTATCCATATTGTGTGCCGCTTGAGAAATACTGACTAGCCATCAACGCAGCCTCAGACAGGATATTTCATCGAACATCTTTTCGCCCGGTGTCGAGTGCCTAGCGAATGTCGTGTGAAATCAACATTCACCTCAAAATTTTGATGAAGCTGGGGTTTGTGATAATAAGAGCGAAATGTGAGCCCAGTGAACCCTCTGTTTGGTGTGGATCCAACACCATAATTCTTCCAGGTCACGAGGACGGCTGTTCAAGCGAGAGTGCCTGGTTATAGGCTGCCTGTCCATGATAATGACGGCAATGATGATGATGGTGATGATGATAATGACAATGATGCATGTCCCTTCGTCGATGCTGCATAAAAGTTATGGTACTTAAACAATCGATCACCACGCGACTGACGCCTCAGGTAAGCGGTGAACAAATTCTACAGAGCACGGCTTATTTTCTGTGTTTTCTACGCACACCGTTTAAATGACACTCAGCAGAACTCTAAAACCCGTCTGTCGTAACGTACTGAGACTCCCTTGAGGAAAATGATTCCTCGACATAACATCTCACCCAAACCGCGGCAAGCAATCCAACTTCTAAGTAAATGACTCTTGGTGAGCTTCATGCACAGAGCACCGGACAAGCAGAATGTCCACTACAGTGACTTGAATTTCGGACAAGAAATTCAGTGCTATCTGGCGCGGACATCGTCATTCCTTGTTTACCAGCTGTGCTACCCTGTCCGAAACTGACAGGTCGTTTACACATTAAGCGGTGCACCAGGGTCCGTCACATTTAGGAACAGCCAACTTTGTTCCGGTCTTAACACCGTACTACGTTGCTAGTAACAGTCTGCTTTTTGTCGACAGTGTAGAATCCTATCTATCAACTTGTGCGTTGCACATCATCTGAGAACACACCCACCGGTGCCAGGTGACTGGAGTGTCCAAGGTTAGGTGGCATAGTAAGCGCTCAGCAACGACACAAGCAGTAAATGGAGACAGACTTTGTCTGTCTTGACGAACTAGCAGGACAACACAAAACAAAATTGTAGTATGGCAAAACAAGCCGTTTGAGTACTATACTGTGATGGCTTTTGTATCCGTAAGCTTCCAACAAGAGTACGTATTTTGGTGTAAAATGTAGCTCCTGTGAAACCCGTAAATTTCATTTGAGCTGTTTTCTGAAGCTTACCTGACGGAATGAAGTGGACAGCCAATGGGAGATATCCACCACGTTCAAAATAATAAATTTTTCCTGTTACTGTACGATGCGGGGAGAGCACCTTACAACTTTGAGCACCATCCCACAGTGAGTAAATACAGAGTTGTTGAGGGTGGCCAAACGGAGAGGTAAGTGGGATGTTTTCACCCTGATGATACTTGTAGTTGACAACCGAAGCATGGTATAAGTACTTTAACGTGGTATCCTAACTTATACGTACCCAATCATCACTAGTCACCTGTAATTTCTTGCTCGCCTCATGGCTCCTATTCAAGCCGGTTGAAAGTTGATTTCTAGTTTACGTTATTTTCTCGATCATAATTAAGGTAACCGGTCCAAGCCTTCCATGCATTCTGGTCATATCTATAAGGGGATCGTATTATTGACTCCTGGAGAGGTTACCTTCAGGGGTCGCTATTTTCAGAAGAGACCATCTCGAAGAATAGACTGCCTGTGGTTTGTCGCTTGAATATTTTGCAAGAGCTGAAACAGCTCTAACACATTTCTATGGTCTATTATGAAACCTCTCGAAATCGTGTAAAATCAGCTTAACGAGCGATTCATGCATTTGAAGATGAATATTAAGCACACAGAACTGCAATACAAACCAGAACCTGTAAAAAGCGGGTCCTGAAGTATTTCATTGCTATACACTTTTTGCCAGGTGAAAAGCTTGGTCTGAGACTATCCATCACAAAGTTACTATTAGCCACCCATTGAGACAGAATTACGAGCGGCTAAAGTATGGACAGAGTTAAGCTCAAAGTCTGACCGAATATGAGAAACTCAAAGGACTCCAGGTGGAAAACAGTGAGAGGTTGCGTAGTTCAGGAACGGTTGGCAATCTTTCCTGATACCGAGTGAGACGAATATAAGCTCGTTATGAGTGTAGGCGGGCAATTTGGGCAACACAGTGAGTGGAAGTTTAGGACCACCTGTTTTTCCGGCCTTGGATAAAATAAATCGAAAGAATCTAATTAGTGGCTTCATTGTGTACATCGACCATTCCAAGGGTCTTGTCAGAGCCCTGTCTGCTGATACTGAGCTACTTCAAGGCAATCCGCGTCTCGGAGGATCCATTACAGTCCGATGGAGGAGGCCAAAAATCATTTTTCTTCCAATGCACATAACTAGACTCGTGTGCGGTTGTTTGGAACACTGTGCGAACCACGTTCATACACAGTCCATCCTCTCGTCCTTCGACCCTCCACGTCGCTGTTACTAAGATAAAATGAACATAGACCGTTTACCAGTGTAATAGGTTGTTCGTATTATATGAACGAATCAGTGAAAGTCTGCTGAGATTTTCTCACGCTAACCAATCCGCACTTTATGAGTTGAGTTTTGAAGCTCAGACGCGTTTTGCTCAGTCTTTTCAATCCAGATTAGTGGCCAATTTTGCGTTATGCAGTCTGGATTTTCGGATCGGACTTTTTAGCCCCAATGTGGCGGTCAATTGATACAGTGTAATGCATGTGTTTATCTATGGGTTTTCCAACCAAGAGAACAAAATTCATCAAATCTACGAGTAATGGCATGGCTAGCTCGGAGAGCGCCGTCGCCTGACTCGCCTTGGAGCGAGACTGGCCCTATTACACGTGAGTGATTTTGAGCACGGGGAATCGAGAGATATTGGTGGCTGAGATTTAGTCTAAACTGGTTGGTATTAAGCGGAAAAGTGTAGTCGAGTGGCGTGACTGGAAGGGAGCAGTAGCCTCAGGTGGAATGATCTTTTGAAGCATATGGTAACGGTTTTGGCGCACCTTATGATTCGCACCCCAAAACCACAAGTTGTCCAGTGTGACTCGCTATCATCAGGCTGTCAGTGAAATTGCCACACAAGTTGAACAACCTCAAACCTTTGAGGAATGTATGACCTATCTTTGTGCGCATACGAATCGCACGTTTTTCGTCGAATATTATGGCTGGTATTCGCGTCACTTGGTTGCAGTGTCTTGTCCCCCACTGCATATGAGTGAAATCGATTTGGCGTACTGGATGATAGGTTGTTTGTTGCATCTGAGACTTGGTGCATTGATGAATTGCGGATGCGTCACGAAGAAATACATCATAAATCGACAGATGCCACAGAACTTTTCTTCTTATAAATGTGAGATGCGAAATTTTTGGACCGGCCATGTTTTTCGCAGGAATAACAAAAGTGCTCAAGTGAACGTGAAATCCAATAATCCCCCTTACAGAAGACTCCCGACAATAGTCCGTCACTAATACAGTCAAAAACCATCATTCTCTGCCGAATTTCTGTAAGTTTTCTCATCCCCAGATATGTCAACCCCTACGTCTCATGCTGTCCACGACTGTGTATGGGAGAGGCTGGTATTTCAGCTTGTTCATTGGACGGTCGCTGGTCTTGACAATTCGATTGCAAACGTTTCATCGCCAGTCATCGTCCCGCTGATCCCAAATGTTTTGTGAAGCGGAGCGGAGCAGTGTATCAGTGGGCTTATTTGACGTGGTGGTGTGCGCGAGTACTTCCGGTTGCACAAACTAGAAAGAAACTACCTGTCTAAGAAAACGGGGAAGTCTTAAGAAGATATAGGCCACATTTTTCGTCTTTGCATACTGAGATCGAAATTTCAACGTGGAGGTGCAAAACCTCCACGCTGACTTACTGGAATGATCTAAGTTTCCGCACTTCTACGAGTAAGAGGTCACGAATGCCATCAGATAATGCATGCGAGAACCCGTTGGAGCGAAACCAAGGTGACACAGGTTATAGGTTGCCACCTGGACAAACAAAGCTCAGAGGTCACCCAGACGTCGACTAACGAGAACACAGGCGAACAATCTAGTCAATAGAAATGTTCATTTGAACCGTCATATTCGAAGGTAACCCTGCCTCATGCATGACCTTACCTGCACCACTGCTTAACACACACATACACACACGCACGCACACACACACCGACACCTTTCTGCACCCTACTCCTCTCTCTCTCCTGGCTGTTATACGCTGGTGATATCACCTGGATTGGCAGCGAAGCGGCGAACGATTTGACCACCAACAGAGTCCAGGATATTTCCACAGATAGACGATCCATCGGAAACGTAGAGAATTCAATTTTTTTTGGAAGCTATATTACAGACAGTTTGTTAGTAAGGCTAATTACAGTGCTTCCGTCGCCACTGAAATGCACTATTTTCCCAGAAATGGGCCGGGTCGCCACTGGCGGGCACATAACTTTTGGAGTGATATCTGATCAGCTAATTGCGAAACTTCCTTACTGAAGGACTGTTGCTATTTTCATCGAGCCAGACAACACTTAGAATAGACCACTCCAAAATGAGACATTCCAAACATGAAATAATTTCCCTTTGAGGAATTTCTATCATGAGAAATTCAGTAAGCCAAAAACAAAACGAAACAAGAATTGCCCCATTCGAAGAAGCCCCCTTTTGAACCTGGCGATTATTTTTCATCATTTAAGAGCATCAAATAACCCTATATAATTTAAGTATAATTTCACCAGGCCCCATCAAGAAATGCCCACGTAAAGGGGAAAAGTACGATTGGCGGGGTCTGCTCACTGATCTGTGTGCACATGGTCCTGAGGTAGCGAGGCTACTAGGCAAGCCTACACAACTTTTTCCACCGGCTATGGATTCACTCAGGATCACGGACAATGACGACCTACTCAATCCGACCAATGAAATGCGGAATACGCCTGCCTGAATTTCAGTGAGATGGTCAGTGAAATGAATGGGCTGAGTGCCAAATTGTTCCTAAATTGCAGAGAGTGGTTCGATTACTTGGATGGTGTGGCCACATTGTTGACGTGTGAAGTTGAGAACTCGAATAGACTGAGTGAATCTTCAGCCTGGTTAGCGGAAACTGCATTTCTCTCTCAGTGCCTGTGGTACGTGTCCTCAGGAGTCAGCCCTCAGACCCATGATCGGTTGGATGTGTGAACTTCAACTGTTTTAGTAAGCTGCCCACGTGTTATCTGACCAAGTCATGCAATGCGTTCATGAGCGTCACTGAGGCTCCCACGGACCCAGTATAGTTTCCAACTCTTAAGGGTTTTCCTGCAGCTGAAATGAACAGTAATCTCCTGAGAAGGCTAAAAATCCAAAAACATACACTCATTTGCAAAAAGAATACACTCGGTGCGGTCTAGCCTGTAACAGACTATCATTTCTGGACGTGGTAATGTTGGTAGAGGTTCAGAAAGAAAGGACAACATCTAAGGGATCACCACACCCACAATCCGCCGTCTCGCTCACCGTGGTGGTTTGAAGTGCATCTCTGGTCTGATCTACGAGAATACCCGAGGTGTCCTGAAGGTGTTCCACGAGAACATTACCGCAAGCCAATCAGCTGAATCTCAGCTGAATCTCCTGTCTATGATATTCACCAACTGCGCAACGACCGCATCTTACTCCATTTGGGACAATACTCAAGATATCGCAGTATATTTTCTTGACGGAGCAATACTTATAACTTTGCTGAAAGCTTTTCAACAATCTACTACCGGCTTCATCCTTCTTGGGGCTCATCAGGTACGCCACAGTATAGTGTCCCATTAAGCAGGTTTAAAACAAGCGAAATACACTCATTCGCATACCGAATTGAGGAGAGACCCACTTGAATGTTCAGAACATCATAAACGAGGGATCCAGCTGGGTTCTGCGTGAGTCCCTCATTAAAAGCAACTTGGCATGCAAATGGGAGTAGTTCGTCAATTTCGTGCGATTTGGGTTCAAGTGGAACATAAATTTGACGGAAACCCGGGGATTGCGCCTATCTGATGTGCCCTAAGAAGGGCGAAACCGGCGTTGGCCTGGCGAAGAGTTTTCAGGAAACTTATGAGCAGTGTATCACATCTACACGTGTTTAAAATCGTTCGCTTTGTGAGAGATGCGCCTCTTGGGGAGAAGCACCTCCGTGGACCGTCGCAAAAAGACATTTGGTACATAGGGGAAAACATTTATTTGAAAGACATTCAAAGCAGTCTAGTCCTCCTTTGCTTCGCTTTCTACAGAATCCAATCTTTTTGGGTATTTTCAACACCTAGAATTATGTCTCAGTGTCGTTATACCACGAATTTTTGCACCATGAAAGAGCAACAGTACATTGGTCAGTTTTACAGGAAGTTCATTCGACTCCGATCGGTATTCTATTAGCTGTTTTTCCTTTCGTTTTTGGGTTCCAACGCCGGCAAGGCTGAAATCCTACCAATGACTACACACTATTTCAACCTACCAAAAATGGTTTTGGATCAACAGTTCTGAATTCGGTATTCACCTCACCTCTATCGTTTATTTTTAAATAGCATGGTCACAGACATAGAAAGTAAATGCAGGCGATGAATGTTGAAGGGTTGCAAGAGAATATTAGATAAAAGAGGGAAGCTTCTCATTCGAATTCATGCCACTAGCAGTTCCAGTCAAATAAGATGAATCCTGACGTATGCATGAATTTTTGGTATGGAAACACGCGTGTAAAGACCAACACTCGAGGAAACGACATGCAATGCTGAACGCTCTTCAAGGCGCGGTGAGCTCTAGCACAATCAAGACTCGCACATCAGGCACAAAGTGTCCGTTATAGTGGGTCCACGCGGTCACTCCGCCCCCATCCGAGACTATGCTGATATCTATCACAGTTGCTCGGTGCTCTCGAACAGCGATTAGGTCAGGCTTGATGAAGGACGTCGAAATAGATGCACTCAACTAGTCGAAGACGATGTACCCAAGCAACAGAGACGTTTCGAGAATTCCCTTGCAATTCGATTATGACGAGCACATCTGGCATCATGCAGTAGGACTGCAAAATATGCACCAAACTCTCCGGTTGGCCACAGTTTCCACGACATAAGGTCGTCTGGCCACCATGACTATGCCGAGCGCTTCTAACTATCATCCTGGGCAGGTTGCATCGAAACTGGGTACCGCGGATAAATATCCGAGGAAACACTCGTTTTGGAAATACAAGCCATCGATTAGAAAGAGGCGAAGCGACCGACTCTCATAAACCGCGACTGTCAACGCTATTGTGCAGGCTATCACCCCAAGCAGCCTATCAGGAAGGTCAGCTTCCTGAAAGCAACCACTGAATGCCCGGAATCTACGGAGACTCTCAGCGCCGCTGGGTGTTGACCAGAGACAGACAACCCCCCTCGATATGCAGCGCGTCACAGCCTCGCATCAAACCCAGACAGCGCGAGTCAGCGTTGATCAAGGACAGACAACGCCTCCGCAATATCCAGCACGTCGCTGCCTCGTACTAAAGCCAGACCGCGTGCGTCAGCATTGGACCAAGTTCAGACAGTATCCTTCCAATAAAAAGCTTGAGGCCGTTGTACTTTTCGCACTCGCACGCACTCGCGCTCTCGCAACCACTGTTGGAATATAGCTATTGTGTTCTCTTCCGTGAGCCTTTTTCTCTCCGACACTAGGCGCTGGAGCGGGTCAGCAGCAGATACCACAGGCCGGCGAATCAGCAGATATAAGACAGCCACCAGCTCCTCGTTGGTGTTTACGCATGTACCATGGACTCGGATCGGATGGCTGAGATCCCGAAAATTTTGCCAAATGCGGAATCATTGACCGCATTGCGTAGTACTCGGCACTGGGTAGATAGGCGCTTTTCCATACGCGCTCTCAGTTGCATCGGGATTGTTGCACTCAGACTTGGGATACCAAGTCTTCCATGTTGTTTACCGGCGTGGATGTAGCTTTGGTAGACGTAGCCAGCCACGAATAGACTGCCTGATCTAACTGTCCAACCTTTTGAGCGTGTTTCGGCGGGCTTGGCCGAGCACGAGCGAATATGTCAGCCTCGGTATCAGATAGTTCCTCATGATCTTCCTTCTTTGATGCGGCTTCAACGGGGCATGCGTCACCTCATCGACCAGTTTGAGCAGATGCTGTCGGTGGTTGAAGTCCCCTTTCCCCTTGGAGGTAAAGGGAATGCCCAAATATGTTACAGTCACCCAGAGGAGTGATTAGTTCCTCGGCAAAGCGAAATGGTTCGACTGAGACTGCTGTTGCCCGATGTTTCCTGTCCCCACAAATAACCATCACTTTAGTCTTTCGGGCGTTTATTTTCATGCCAGCTCTTCCCAACTCGACCGCAGCAGCTTCAAGCTTCTCTTCAATGCGAGTCTGACATTCTGCACACACGACCCAGTCGTCAGCGAAAGCAAAACCATCTACTAAGGTGTCATGGAACTGGTATCCCAGTTGCGGCATCGATAATCCAAGAACCTCATCCATTACCATGGTGAACAACAGTGGAGAGAGTGGATCTCCTTGCCTCAAACTTCTGTGGCAATCAACCTCGGTGTTGGAGAACACTGCTACATTATTCTCATGGGACTGTGCGGGGTCTTTGAAAAGTGCTCACCAGCTAATTTTGCGGCGGCCTCACAGAAGGATTATTTTCAATCCAAATGACGAGTAAAGTGTACACGTGATTTGCCTGGAATCTAGGTATCTAATAAGTCAGCCAATAAGATTGTGCATTGACTCTTCTCTCTTGCGTCAACGCCTTGAAACCAGTGACAAAACACAACGTCACAACAAGTGTATTGGCAACTACTCAACCCTGGACTGCTGGCTGTGCCCGTGACACATGGATCAGCCGTTTGGCCTAGCTAGAGATGCGCGGTTCGAGTACTACATGCCTCAACGGCGTTTCCACCAGTGGCCTGAGAGGAAGTCATAAATGACCATTTGAATTGCTGTGTTGTAGTCTTCACGGCCTGTTGATTTTGCCACTTTAGTGCGGCATCCGGACCAACGGTATTGCATTGCATCACGGTGTAAACTCTCTTTTGCCATGGTGACCATCCAGCTGTACCTCAAATGACCGACTCGTCGTGTCATCAGTTTCTGACCAGCGTCACTGCATGATGTCACTACAAGCCGTTTGTTGTTTTTGCAAATTCGTTCCTACCGGGTCAATGGGTATCCTAGCCATGGAAATGGTAATAGCATGATTCCTGCCTCGCCTGTCATAGATATCTTGCTGACAAAACACACGTGTTGATAAGGTTCAAGGGAATGACTTGCACAGACTTCGAAACTGTTGGCTTTGGGCTCGTAAACTGTTGGAATGATCCAGTGCCAAGGCGCTTTCTTTGACAGCCATGCATGTAACTACACTAACCTTACAGTGACGTCAAAGGAAGTTCGAAACGAGCCAGCGAATCCAAGACCGTTCACTCCTAAAGGGTACTCATTCCTGCAGGCACCCATAAGAATTCTCTAGTACAGTTTGAAAAATGGAATTCTGGTTTCCAATGGAAGGATTAAGTTCTTAATGGCCCGCTATTTACGATATTAACTACCTTTTCCAATCCACTTTATAAGCAAAAATTTTCCCCAACAGTTTTTCCAACCTGAATTCCGCTCTGAAGCCAATATGACCCGGAAACCGAAGAAACTAAATAAAAATAGGTGCTCTGAGGACAGACTACATAATTTTGAACGGATTACTTGGCGAAAAGAAATGTGAGGCCGCATAAAGTATACTTGACAACCCGAAATAAATTGCCCTGTGGCCATTTGGAAGATATTTCATTCTGAAGCAAATAATTGACGAAATTATAAAGGTTGGCTTTCCGGAATACAAAATTTCTTGACGAAAAGTGCTCTTTTTTCAAGGGAAGATATTCTGCCGAAGGTGGCCACGCTCATTGGAGCAACTTACTTATTCACACCAGTAAGAAAAAACTTTTATGCAGCGAACGTCTTCCGTTGAGTTTGACCTTGGTTCATTGTACTTCGGCAACATTGGGTGATTGAACAACATCCGATGAAAGGTCGATGTGTTTCCAACAATATGCACCAGTTTTACCTTCATTACATTCCTTCTCAAAGGCCGAGTGAAAAGCAGTATGGAAGACGTAGAGGAGCTCTATGATTCTGTTTGTAAATGTCTTCCAGATTTTTCCATCTTTTACCCATCAAGCCTCTGAAACATTCGGGACTTCATTTTGAATAACGATTCAAAATTCGAGAGAGATTTTAGGTGGTTTGCATCAAAGTGGTTGTTGCTTGGAAACAATCAAGATTAGGTCAGAATGGTTTTTCTGGCATACAGTAATAATTGAAGACATTGCTGATACATACCGATAATTTGGGAACAGGTTCAAAGAGGACGAAGGATCGTATTCTCCTAGAAGATAAAAATTACTGGATACGGAGACATCTGTGTCAAGATAGTTATTTCTATTTAAACAGCTGAGGTTAAACAAATATGTGAGGGCGTCTAGCATTATATATATACATTATATAAGTGTGTTAGGGATAAACACACTCATGGAATGAAATGAGATCAAACTGACACACAATGCTGAACATACGTAGGTTAATCTGCTCAGTGGTCCCGATTCACTGGGCTCTAAACTGAAGGTGATAGGTTACAATACACTACTTTCCTTGATCAGGGAAAAGACCCGTTTCAACGGCTTTTCACATCCTGAGAAGTTTCTCTTCAGATTCTTTGTGTAATTGTATCTCAAACACAAATAGAAACCTAATTTTCTGGCTGTGATGCACCTTTTATGCCCGCATAATCTTTGTTGCCAATACCCAACATAAGAGGGTACTAGCCTTGCACTCCTTTTTTCCATTTGTCGTGATGAATTTTGATGACATCAATCTTCTGAAGCATCGGGTTGCACTTATCTGTTTGACGTATACAATCCAAGTAGGCTCCAGAGCAGAATTATTGTTAGATAAATCTCTGCGGCGACTTCACACCACATAATCGTTGAAATAGTATGTGCCCACAAAATCTGTGCTATCAAACACTCTATAATGATTTTCACAGCTGATCTGCGTTTGTGTATCAGTACGCTTAAAAACTTTCAGCTGGTAGTTTGATGCACTGACGAATGCCATCAATACCCACTCCTGGCAGGTAGTGAAACCAGGGACCCCTCAGGGGATTGCTCATGAGGGTAAATCTAAGTGGGCCCTTAAGATGAGGCTATCGTCTAGACCAATACAGGTTATTATGGACTTTTCACAGTTGGTTGCACCTGGAAATCTCATGAGTGATTGAATGTGTCTGACGCACGTGACGACTGCACCTTACCATATCACACGGCTCTTCAGTGAAAGAGCAAATGTTGTCTGGTATCCGCAACTGGCGAACATACGTTGACCTCGGTCGGATTAAGATACACACTGATCTGGCCAAACACTTCTCTTCGCAACCAGTGGAGTTCTTGAGCGCTGTTCACTCTGCTGTTTTGCTCAATGTTCTCCATTGATGTTACCACGGAATGCGTACTCCGGGGAGCGATGAATATAGCAATCAAAATCACCTCGGGAGAAAGGCTAATGGACCTAGATTCAACGAAAAACATCGCTGCTGTTTGACTATCATTTGTCAGCACAAAGTACTCTAAACGGGCTACCTGAGGTGCTTTTCAGATGTAGTCTTATTTCAGGACTTTCCATCCTTACCTGCATTTCTGGAACTCCAACATGAGGAACTTGAGTTTGTTGATCGATTCGGATATCTTGACAGCTGCACAAGCTATGATTGCAGTATACTCAATGCATTCATTGCTCATATAATCAAGGCACGTGCAGGGTACGCCGAGTTGTATCAGTTATGACATCATAAGCGAATTTCGCTGAGGCTAAAGAGCTGAGCAGAAAATACAACTGTAAGAGTGATGTCAGTTTATGGTTGTAATGCTGGGTTCATTCGATCCCAGGACATTTGGGGCCTCCATACTTTTGGTCAACGGTGTCTCTCCAGCATAAGAAGAGTTTGCTGACTGCAGCGAGTACGCAACGGAGTTGTGCGTAAGCCGGTACTACCTGGTAACAAATCCGAATAGACACAAGAGCAGAGTAAACTTACCTGACCAGGGTGGTTGGGTCATGTGGTACATATACCGAGCTACCTTCCTCCCAAGAAAGCGTTGTTTCCCGTTCCAAGCCATCGTTGGCGAAATGACTGCGGTTGACAGAACGTGACATGAAAGTGACTACAGTCCAACCTAGTATTATAGGATATTCGCACCTTCTTAGCTGTAACCCCTGTAATCCACCTGGCGCATAGCTGGAAATACTGAAAGACATGCCACGCCACCTCATTGGTGCCCATGCTGTCATTACCTATCCAGTCTGCCTAGCCAAAGTTCACCTGTCGTTGTGCGCTCGGTTTATGTCGGAGAAGCTCGCAAAGAACAGCGGGTCATTTCGGTTGATTGCGTCTTAATTCGATACGATGTGTCTATTTTAATGCTACCCAAACTTGCATGAACCTTATTTTTCATCGTTTTCATTAAAGACATAGGACTTCTTCGCGGCAATTTCTCACTGTTCGTTTTTCCTTCCACCAAGCCTTTACTGAGACTTTCTTCCCTCATTACAGTTAGGCGACAGTATGTATCACTGGTGTTGACGATGATGGAGATTGGGATGGGGATGGGGATGGGAATGGCGATGATGATGATGATGATGATGATNGGCTTTGGGCTCGTAAACTGTTGGAATAATCCAGTGCCAAGGCGCTTTCTTTGACAGCCATGCATGTAACTACACTAACCTTACAGTGACGTCAAAGGAAGTTCGAAACGAGCCAGCGAATCCAAGACCGTTCACTCCTAAAGGGTACTCATTCCTGCAGGCACCCATAAGAATTCTCTAGTACAGTTTGAAAAATGGAATTCTGGTTTCCAATGGAAGGATTAAGTTCTTAATGGCCCGCTATTTACGATATTAACTACCTTTTCCAATCCACTTTATAAGCAAAAATTTTCCCCAACAGTTTTTCCAACCTGAATTCCGCTCTGAAGCCAATATGACCCGGAAACCGAAGAAACTAAATAAAAATAGGTGCTCTGAGGACAGACTACATCATTTTGAACGGATTACTTGGCGAAAAGAAATGTGAGGCCGCATAAAGTATACTTGACAACCCGAAATAAATTGCCCTATGGCCATTTGGAAGATATTTCATTCTGAAGCAAATAATTGACGAAATTATAAAGGTTGGCTTTCCGGAATACAAAATTTCTTGACGAAAAGTGCTCTTTTTTCAAGGGAAGATATTCTGCCGAAGGTGGCCACGCTCATTGGAGCAACTTACTTATTCACACCAGTAAGAAAAAACTTTTATGCAGCGAACGTCTTCCGTTGAGTTTGACCTTGGTTCATTGTACTTCGGCAACATTGGGTGATTGAACAACATCCGATGAAA
This sequence comes from Opisthorchis viverrini, assembly GCF_000715545.1. Classification (NCBI taxonomy): domain Eukaryota; kingdom Metazoa; phylum Platyhelminthes; class Trematoda; order Opisthorchiida; family Opisthorchiidae; genus Opisthorchis; species Opisthorchis viverrini. The sequence continues at coordinate 226,931 of NW_008752125.1, forward strand.
GGTCGATGTGTTTCCAACAATATGCACCAGTTTTACCTTCATTACATTCCTTCTCAAAGGCCGAGTGAAAAGCAGTATGGAAGACGTAGAGGAGCCCTATGATTCTGTTTGTAAATGTCTTCCAGATTTTTCCATCTTTTACCCATCAAGCCTCTGAAACATTCGGGACTTCATTTTGAATAACGATTCAAAATTCGAGAGAGATTTTAGGTGGTTTGCATCAAAGTGGTTGTTGCTTGGAAACAATCAAGATTAGGTCAGAATGGTTTTTCTGGCATACAGTAATAATTGAAGACATTGCTGATACATACCGATAATTTGGGAACAGGTTCAAAGAGGACGAAGGATCGTATTCTCCTAGAAGATAAAAATTACTGGATACGGAGACATCTGTGTCAAGATAGTTATTTCTATTTAAACAGCTGAGGTTAAACAAATATGTGAGGGCGTCTAGCATTATATATATACATTATATAAGTGTGTTAGGGATAAACACACTCATGGAATGAAATGAGATCAAACTGACACACAATGCTGAACATACGTAGGTTAATCTGCTCAGTGGTCCCGATTCACTGGGCTCTAAACTGAAGGTGATAGGTTACAATACACTACTTTCCTTGATCAGGGAAAAGACCCGTTTCAACGGCTTTTCACATCCTGAGAAGTTTCTCTTCAGATTCTTTGTGTAATTGTATCTCAAACACAAATAGAAACCTAATTTTCTGGCTGTGATGCACCTTTTATGCCCGCATAATCTTTGTTGCCAATACCCAACATAAGAGGGTACTAGCCTTGCACTCCTTTTTTTCCATTTGTCGTGATGAATTTTGATGACATCAATCTTCTGAAGCATCGGGTTGCACTTATCTGTTTGACGTATACAATCCAAGTAGGCTCCAGAGCAGAATTATTGTTAGATAAATCTCTGCGGCGACTTCACACCACATAATCGTTGAAATAGTATGTGCCCACAAAATCTGTGCTATCAAACACTCTATAATGATTTTCACAGCTGATCTGCGTTTGTGTATCAGTACGCTTAAAAACTTTCAGCTGGTAGTTTGATGCACTGACGAATGCCATCAATACCCACTCCTGGCAGGTAGTGAAACCAGGGGTCCCTCAGGGGATTGCTGATGAGGGTAAATCTAAGTGGGCCCTTAAGATGAGGCTATCGTCTAGACCAATACAGGTTATTATGGACTTTTCACAGTTGGTTGCACCTGGAAATCTCATGAGTGATTGAATGTGTCTGACGCACGTGACGACTGCACCTTACCATATCACACGGCTCTTCAGTGAAAGAGCAAATGTTGTCTGGTATCCGCAACTGGCGAACATACGTTGACCTCGGTCGGATTAAGATACACACTGATCTGGCCAAACACTTCTCTTCGCAACCAGTGGAGTTCTTGAGCGCTGTTCACTCTGCTGTTTTGCTCAATGTTCTCCATTGATGTTACCACGGAATGCGTACTCCGGGGAGCGATGAATATAGCAATCAAAATCACCTCGGGAGAAAGGCTAATGGACCTAGATTCAACGAAAAACATCGCTGCTGTTTGACTATCATTTGTCAGCACAAAGTACTCTAAACGGGCTACCTGAGGTGCTTTTCAGATGTAGTCTTATTTCAGGACTTTCCATCCTTACCTGCATTTCTGGAACTCCAACATGAGGAACTTGAGTTTGTTGATCGATTCGGATATCTTGACAGCTGCACAAGCTATGATTGCAGTATACTCAATGCATTCATTGCTCATATAATCAAGGCACGTGCAGGGTACGCCGAGTTGTATCAGTTATGACATCATAAGCGAATTTCGCTGAGGCTAAAGAGCTGAGCAGAAAATACAACTGTAAGAGTGATGTCAGTTTATGGTTGTAATGCTGGGTTCATTCGATCCCAGGACATTTGGGGCCTCCATACTTTTGGTCAACGGTGTCTCTCCAGCATAAGAAGAGTTTGCTGACTGCAGCGAGTACGCAACGGAGTTGTGCGTAAGCCGGTACTACCTGGTAACAAATCCGAATAGACACAAGAGCAGAGTAAACTTACCTGACCAGGGTGGTTGGGTCATGTGGTACATATACCGAGCTACCTTCCTCCCAAGAAAGCGTTGTTTCCCGTTCCAAGCCATCGTTGGCGAAATGACTGCGGTTGACAGAACGTGACATGAAAGTGACTACAGTCCAACCTAGTATTATAGGATATTCGCACCTTCTTAGCTGTAACCCCTGTAATCCATCTGGCGCATAGCTGGAAATACTGAAAGACATGCCACGCCACCTCATTGGTGCCCATGCTGTCATTACCTATCCAGTCTGCCTAGCCAAATTTCACCTGTCGTTGTGCGCTCGGTTTATGTCGGAGAAGCTCGCAAAGAACAGCGGGTCATTTCGGTTGATTGCGTCTTAATTCGATACGATGTGTCTATTTTAATGCTACCCAAACTTGCATGAACCTTATTTTTCATCGTTTTCATTAAAGACATAGGACTTCTTCGCGGCAATTTCTCACTGTTCGTTTTTCCTTCCACCAAGCCTTTACTGAGACTTTCTTCCCTCATTACAGTTAGGCGGCAGTATGTATCACTGGTGTTGACGATGATGGAGATTGGGATGGGGATGGGGATGGGAATGGCGATGATGATGATGATGATGATGATGATGATGATGATGATGATGATGGTGATGATGATGATGAGCAGGATGATGATGATGATGGTGATGATGATGAGCGGGATGATGATGATGATGATGATTCCGTGCGACACTCCGACATAGATCTTTAGCTTATATCTCTGAAGTACAGCAGCACGATGGCTCCAAGTCCAGAGTAACCTTGAATAAAGCACCTATCATGATGTGCAATAGATCCACTCCCTCATGTCATAGCGAGCGCACTTCAGAAGTGCATGTCCAGCAGCGTGAAGAGGTTAAAACTGTGATCTGTGTAGATGTCAGAAAAGACACAACCAGAGCTCGTTCCAGGTCTCGTTCGGATATCTAAACCAGCTTGATATGCATAATACTGGTTAAGCGATTCACATTTTTTCAGCACAATGTGTGTTCTAACTCTTTAGCTTATATCTCTGAAGTACAGCAGCACGATGGCTCCAAGTCCAGAGTAACCTTGAATAAAGCACCTATCATGATGTGCAATAGATCCACTCCCTCATGTCATAGCGAGCGCACTTCAGCAGCGTGAAGAGGTCAAAACAGTGATCTGTGTGGATGTCAGAAAAGACACAACCAGAACTCGTTCCAGGTCTCGTTCGGACATCTAAACCAGCTTGATATGCATATTAGTGGTTAAGCGGTTCACATTTTTTCGGCACAATGTGTGTTCTAATCAAAGACTATGCAACAGTTACCTTTTTTCTCACAACTGATTGTGTGTATCCACTTTTTATTAGATCGATCAATATTCCTGGCGCCAGCCACATCTCACAAAACCAGCAGGTCTGCGCACACTCAGCGATGTCACAATAGACTCCAAACACTGAAAATAATAGAATGCACAGCGTACTGGCAACCACGATCTAACTTCCTCGCTAGTTTGAAATTGTTTCGGCGTTCTGGAAGCGGTATTTCTTTTGACGTGCGTACGTTGACTAGGAGGAGACTTGATGAGTATCATCTGGTGAGTACATTCTGTGAGCATGCCGCCTGAGCCTATAGTAGTTACTGGCAAAATAGGATTTTTCTTTGTCAATTAGTCGAAATATAGGTATCTCGGGTAGGCACGGACGAAGCACCCATTCAACTGCGCACTGACGTTGTCTCCTCGACCGGGGATGAAACGTTTCCAAGCCAATTGCCAAGCTCGGCGAACAGATCAACTGCCATCTGATCAACCACTAGGATTTTTCTTTCTACCACCACTGTAGTTCCTTTTTGGTAGACCAGCAGACGATGTTGCGAGTGCTAATGCAGACCAGATAATCCCCCAAGTTAATCTGGATTCTGGGTACACCTGTTGTCTGCCAAAGTCTAGTTGAGTTATTGCTCCCTAGAGGTGAGTAAAGCCTGTGCTTCAAAATCCGAAATTCCAAAAGTGGCTCTGGAAATATCCAAGTCCAAGATGAGATCTAATATTCTGATGAAAACTCTCTCAGTAGGCTATTATTTAACGGAATTCCGTAAGCTAAACTTAATTAAAGAGTTACACAAGATTCTAAAGAGTCGCACAGAAAAAATCGATAGAAACAAGGAAAAGCCATAAATTTTGCTGACGTACGCCATCCAGATCATGGTGTAATATGGGAAGTCTTCCTAGCATCTCCAATGTTAGGCCTGATGACAAGGATGAGAGAAATTTGACTTCTTGCATTATGATAAAATTAGGAAAAACGTATTCCACCATGTAATACTACTGGAGATTTTGTTGCACAATTATTTTGCAAGCTACCACAATTTTTTTGCGGTTTTGCATCAGTAGTACAGTAATGCTGGATCACAGAGATTAATCCTAAAGACAAGCCATCCTCACTGGATAGGATGAAATGGGTGTCTCTTGTGATCAACCCCGTTCTGAATTATAACTGTGCTTGAGATTTGGTCCTGAAAAACGGAACAACAGAAGCAACTGCGTGTCATTTTAATGCGACTGACAGGAATAGCAAATAAATTGTACAAATTGCAGATAGGCAAAGGATGAAAGTAGCTGAAATCTGCTAGAGTCCGTAAGTCCGCTTCAAAATGAGCGACCGGGAGTTGTTTCGTTCCAAGAGAAGCGGAGTTCAACCCAAAGAAAGAACCATAACATAGCGGTTCTCAACTGGAGGGGATTTCAAGGATCCAGGAGTGAAGAGAGGTGGTATAATTGATGTCTAACTGCTGCTGATCTTGTTCATCTAACGTTTGGATCGCATGACATGGACTTACTAACTTTGTACTATTTTTCTGTTCACTAGTTCTCTTAATCTCATAGGTGCAGAGTTGTCGTCAACACGTGAGCATTGGCATTGCGAGACTTGCCTGAACACGTTTAGTGATTAGCACTGAACTTTTAAGTGATCATGGCACCACCTACTTGAATGGCTGACAAGCGTGTCAGTCGACTGATGTAACCAGGGTGACCGCTGGGTCACCACTCTAGGCCGGGCATTCGCATCACTCAACGTGGGCAGATTCGCCTGTTCAAAGTCGATAGCCGAGGTGTGTCCGGAGTAACTTGGTGCAGTAGTAACACCACGCTCGCCACCCACGTTAGCTTTCCACTCCCTATCGCGGCTCAGCCATTCCAAGCATACCTGCCTTTCTTCAATTGACGCTTATCTGTTGATTGGAACACGGAGAAAATCAAGCCTCATTTGGCCCTCTCCAGGTGTTAAGGGAGATTCGGCCATCGGATTACGAAAAGCAGACAGATCTTTGAAGTTAAGCGCAACAAACATTACATGTGCTAACAACAGCCCGCTGATCATTGATATAGTCAGTTATAAGCCATACGTGGTGGCAAGTTGACCTTCGCTTCATTTCTTTATCCAATCTTGAGTAAATTCAATAATCCAGTTTCTTGGACAACTTCAGTGTGTACTGACGAAATCGCTAATTTTGATACTAGATTTGCGACAGACCAATAAAACCGGAGGCTCAAAATAGTGTGGAACTGGCCACATGATAACCCACAAGTGTCCCATCAACTGGCATTGCTTTTAAAAAATCAGAGAATCATTAATGTTCCTATTGATGTTTATTCCCCCTCTGGAGTTCTAAAAGACCAAAAGGCTACAAGTATTATTTACGTTATTAGATACATTTTGCTTCTTCAAATAAAAAATTGAGTGGAGAGATAACTTTCCTTGACACTGATAAAGAAATCGTGAAAAATGGCGAGAACCAGTGACATAACGGAGAACTCAGAGATAACTACCTGATGTGAGGTGATTGCCTAGGATTATGCCAGCAGATATCGTACTTGTGGAATTTGCAACATTTGATTAAAGATTTTCGGAGATTTGTCATCAACAAATTAGTTTGTTAATTAACATGCTCAGTGAATCTGAGAAAAGCAGGAGACATTGGGTGAACCTAGTGAGGTAGTGTCCGCTGCACAGACAAATATTCTCAAGGTTTACATAGTTTTGGGATCCGGGATCCGATTTAAAATTGAAAGGAAATGTGTAGCACACAGAAATAAACAAATTGAGTCGAAATTTGCTCAGATATGATGGAAGCGTTCGGGTGCCATGTGTGTAGCCCATCTCCCTC
>NW_008752125.1:233608-256013 GCF_000715545.1 Opisthorchis viverrini
GTGTACCCCCTCTCCCTCTCTCTCTCTCTCTCTCTCTTTCTCTCTCTCTCTCTCTCTCTCTCTCTCTCTCTCTCTCTGAGTACGGTGCCCAGAAAGCCAGGGTGTTACTGTGTTCCTTGTACGGCAGTGCAAAACGAGGGCCGCTGGTGACCGTGAAGAACCGGATAACAAGTGCACGAAATGGGGGCACTCATTTGGTTTTCACAGGAGACTAACCTAAATCTCAGCTGAATCTCTTGTTTTTTGTATTCTCCAGCAGAATGTGTTGCACAAAGTTTGCCTCATGTTCCAGTTGGTACGATATTCAAGATGCCGCAGTAAAGTTTCTTCAGGGAAAACGCTGCTAATAATGTTGCTGAAAACCCATCGACAGCTTGGGGCGAAACTACCCTGCCTTCTTCAGGAAGGTACGGTCCCCGAATTTCCGCAACCTGGCGTAAGCGAAAGATTCGGCTGAGATTCAGGTTGCTCTCCCGTTAAAACCAAACTGATTTATAAATCCATGTATTTCACGAATTTGATATAAATTTGCTTCAATTAGAATATAGGTTTGGCGTAAACTCGGGGACTGATGGACTGCGAGAAGTGCACTAGCTTTCATGGCTTGCTGAATAGTTTTCAGCGATCTTATGAGTAGTTTCATCCGGATAACAGTACTGCGAACAAAAACCAACTCAACGACTCGCATATGGAGCCTGGTCGCACGAGGGCAACCCGAATGAATTTACACGAAGCATATGGTCAGGTTAGTGAATAGAAGTGAGTCTCGTTTACTGATGATACAAAAAATATACTATGAACAGCTGAAATGCCTGGATGTGCCATTGTTCCTAAACTAGAAAAGCGAGGGGAATCATTTTTGCATAGTTTACCGTTTTTGATCGTGTTTCATGTGGTTGAATCAGACGAGAAGGTTACCTCCAACCGAGTAGTAAACTGCTATTTCCCTGTAGTAAAATGGATCGGTCACCACTGCCTATTTAGCCAGAGTTTTGTTTCTGGATTAGAAATTCGAGTGTAAGATAGCTTCATATGGATACGGACATAAAGCTAGTGAGAAAAAGTACCGGGCCTAAAGACAAACCTTTTGGTATGATGGATGAACCGAATATAATTGTGGATCTGTGGCGGAATTCGAAGGCATAATTCAAGACATATGTAATAGTTTTAGTAATCAGTAATAAGGAAGAATGTCGCTACCCCGATATACACTGACGTCTCTAGCTGAGCTGAAGTGGACCAAATAGCCTTCCACACCGAATCAACATGTAGTACGTTGTTCCGTGGAAGTTCTAGCCATAAATCTGACTTGAGCGAAATGTGCTGAAAGTTTCAATATTCCAATCTGAGCAGAGGTAGAGAAGATCAGGAAAAAACGGGTGATTCTAATGGCGTTTTGCACACTGTTAAAGCCACAAAAACAAGTAAAGTGGAGAAATACACTAATTTGCAAATCAACTTGGTTTCCACAAGCGACTCAACTGATTCTCTCGTTTATGATATTCTACAACTGCACACAGGCCGCCTCAGTTGGCATGATATTCGAGATATCGCAGTATATTTTCATAAAGGAAATCACTCACAAGGACTGTGCCCACCTGATGAGCCCCAAGAAGGGCGAAACCGGTCGTGGGCTGTCGAAGAGTTTTCAGCAGCCTTGTGAGTAGGTTCCTTTATGAAAACTAAAGTGGAGATTACTGGAGATCCAGCTGCTTCTACAGGATTCATGAAGATTGCAGAGAAGAAGTAAACCCTTTTGTAGCTTGCTGTCGAATGTGTGAAGTAACCACAGGTCCAGCGATGTTTCCTCAACGACCCATTTGACTAGCCTCGTGGGTGAATTAGCTTAGCGGCCCAGCGAAAGATAACTTTCCGTAGAATTCCAGTTCAAGAATTAACGTTAGATGGTGTATGCTTGTTCGGGATTTCATCTGAACCTTTGGGAGTAACGAATTAGTGGTAGTGAATGACATTCAAGGCTGTGTAGCATACATTCACACACTAGGGTTTTACCTTGCTGCATCCCATTTTTATAAGCAAGTAGGACGACAGCATGGCGACTCGCAAGTTACTTCGTGGACAAATGACTTTTTCTATTTTGTGTAAGTGCTGCTGGCTTGTGATACCAAGTTCATCCAGGCTGGACACCAAAATAAAAATCTACAGAAGTGTAAGAACATACGGTTCACAAAGTTTTAGATGGTTTCGGGGTTTTTAGAATTCACATCCACGTCAGTCTCATTCGAACAATCCTACTATTGTCTTGACGCAATTATTCTGGTGAGTGAACACCAGAAGGGAGAAGCACTGAAGTCGAGTTGCGCACTCATTTGAGCTCAGCAAAAGCGCATCTATTTGGCTGTGCGAAGCGAGCGTGGTACCACTATTCCACCAAGGCACGCTGTAGGCCTTGGTGGCAAGCCAGTCACACCACTCAAGCGTGAACACATTCATTTGCCCCAGCCAGCTAACACGCGCCTCACCTGTCAGATGTCCGGAGTTCAAACCCAGGCACCAACAAGGATATGCATGCTGATGAGCCCTAATACAAGCGAGACTTGAGTCGCGTTCTTTTCCCACCAGAAAAACTGTGCCACTGGAGATCCAGCTGCTTCTACAGGATTCATGAAGATTGCAGAGAAGAAGTAAACCCTTTTGTAGCTTGCTGTCGAATGTGTGAAGTAACCACAGGTCCAGCGATGTTCCCTCAACGACCCATTTGACTAGCCTCGTGAGTGAATTAGCTTAGCGGCCCAGCGAAAGATAACTTTCCGTAGAATTCCAGTTCAAGAATTAACGTTAGATGGTGTATGCTTGTTCGGGATTTCATCTGAACCTTTGGGAGTAACGAATTAGTGGTAGTGAATGACATTCAAGGCTGTGTAGCATACATTCACACACTAGGGTTTTACCTTGCTGCATCCCATTTTTATAAGCAAGTAGGACGACAGCATGGCGACTCACAAGTTACTTCGTGGACAAATGACTTTTTCTATTTTGTGTAAGTGCTGCTGGCTTGTGATACCAAGTTCATCCAGGCTGGACACCAAAATAAAAATCTACAGAAGTGTAAGAACATACGGTTCACAAAGTTTTAGATGGTTTCGGGGTTTTTAGAATTCACATCCACGTCAGTCTCATTCGAACAATCCTACTATTGTCTTGACGCAATTATTCTGGTGAGTGAACACCAGAAGGGAGAAGCACTGAAGTCGAGTTGCGCACTCATTTGAGCTCAGCAAAAGCGCATCTATTTGGCTGTGCGAAGCGAGCGTGGTACCACTATTCCACCAAGGCACGCTGTAGGCCTTGGTGGCAAGCCAGTCACACCACTCAAGCGTGAACACATTCATCTGTTTGCCCCAGCTAACATGCGCCTCACCTGTCAAATGTCCGGAGTTCAAACCCAGGCACCAACAAGGATATGCATGCTGATGAGCCCTAATACAAGCGAGACTTGAGTCGCGTTCTTTTCCCACCAGAAAAACTGTGCCAGGACAGGAGATGAGCTGTTCAGACGAGAATCGAGTGTTAGTTGCTGTTCTGAAAGACAGGTGGCGAGAAATCAAGCAGCATGTCAGCCACACACCACTTACTATTGTATTAAAACGATCCACGGAAACTCTGAGGTGTAACTGCTGAAGTACATTAGAGCTCTACATTACATTTTATCGTACTTTACAGTAAACTGTTCTGGAAGCATATTCTACGCTAAAGTCATAAAAAGCGGACATTTATAGGCTTCCGGCCACATTCAATTGTTCGTGCATTTTGCCAAATCGCGGTTGCTTTTGGAACTTTATCTCCCCAAATATGCTGGATCGAGGGGGTTGGGAACTGACCTTATATTGATTCTTGTCTAGGCAGCACACTCGCGGAACCGAACAAAAGCGTCACCTATGGATAAGGGGTGGGGGTCAATTCCGTTCAAGGGAAGATGGTAGTCATGGCTCTTAATGGGTCTAAGAGGCTCAGTGATTCATCTCGTTTTGTCCGCGTCATTACTGAACCATGTCTGAATTTTTCAACCTTGTTTTACATGGAACTGATTCGCCAAAACAAATTGGGTGCACTTGTGATCACTTGCCGAATGACATTAATTGCTTTGATGACTCTAGACTACCTTTTGGACCCTCCTTGATGATGGTTTTCTTCATATGAATGTGTTGCACCCGAGATTCGGCTGGGTTCCAGGTGAGTGTATTAGTCGAATTTCGTACAATTTGGGTTCAAGTAGAACACATGGCTGGTGGAAACTGAGGGGATGAGCTTACCTGATGAGCTTCGAGAAGGGAGAAGCCTGTCGTGAGCTGTCGAAGAATTTTCAGCAACCATATGAGTAGTGTGTTACGTCTATGCAATGTATTGTGACATCTTGAATATGAGATGGCCTGGTGCAACACCTTCAGTTACTTAAATAACATCATAAACGAGAGATTCAGCTGGGTTCCAGGTAAGTCTCTTGTCAAAACCAAATTGGTATACAGATGAGTGTATCTGTAGAGTACCTTTCAGGTAGCTTCGCCTAATCCTTACCGGTAATTTTTCACATCCACAAATATTTCAACCCGTGGAGTTGTACAAAGTATCATAGTGCATTACTTTCCTCGCATGCTGTTGTCATCTCAGTGGTGCTTGGTACTCAGTATTAGTAACACTATCAACAGCAGTGTTCGATGTTGACTGAAAGCCAATCGGATTGGCGTGACCCGGTTAAACCGAGTCGGAGACGGACATCCTCTTCAGTTATTATTAGTTGTTGAGTAAAACCTATTTCATGCATTGTGATTGTCCTACTCACCTGATCGTTTCGTTCCTGGAGTCTACTCAGATGCTAGTCATAGTTGATCAATGCGACTGACCAAAGAACTGTTTGCACTGGTCCATTTTCTGACAAATGTTCGATCCCCCGAAAATTTGGTTTTTGTTTCCTGTCGGTATCTACCAACTTCGACCTGTCATTTTTACACGAGTACGTCCTTACATTGCTTTATATGACCTGTTGTCACAATGTTCTAGGAGACACTGGGTCCGTTTCAAAGCCAGCGTGCGAAGAGCTGCCTTGTGGCTAACGTGACATTCGCTGCTTCGGCAACATTGGTCGACCAATTCCGGGGTGTGTTATTCATCAACAAGGAGTTAATATGCCAGGATTTCAGGCATGGACAGACTGAATGACACATAGACAGTGATCCCATCAGATGACTTCGAAATCAATCGATCGTAGTAGTAAATCTGACAATATCTGAGGGAAACGCATTTGTAGTAACTCAGTAGAATGACTCATCTCTTCCGACAAGTAGAATGCCTCATCGCTTCCGATGCAAGCGCTTCACTAACCGATTCATTACATGGAGGAGTGTTTTAGAAAGATAGGAGGGGATAGTATATTAACCTAGAATACCATGTACGGTTTGTGTGCTATACACCTCACCGAAAAATGTCCTTGCAAGTGTGATGTGCTTGTATCCACGTAATCGGGTCTATTCTAGTCCAGTCTACTCCGAAAACTGTGCCCAAAATTTGGTTGACCTTTATGACTTTTGGAAAAGGTTATTTAGACCGACACTAAAAGACATTCTACGTAACCTGTATGAAAAGCTTATTTTTGAAACCAAGCAACCAAGGCGCTAGTGTAGAAACAGGCAACAAATGATATTCGGGTACTTTTGGGTTCATCCCAAATGCGAATTCATAAGCAGCGGTAGAACGGTGCAACGCTCTAACAAATGAGTTGTTGAACTTACAGAAGAATATTTTTCGTACTTTGGAGAAGAAAATCAATGTTGAAGAAATGTGATGGAAGTCTGAAGACTTCTGGTATTTGAAAGACGGATACGCTTTATGGTTAAAAAATAGGTTGAGTGATATGCTTCACGGATCTATTCCAAATATACTTCCTTCCATATTACTGTCACAAGCATTGTCGAAATACTGCCCCGCTGCTTTTCTTACCACATCATATACATGAACCAGTGTCATTTGACAGCCACCTGACCGTTCATTCTACCTGTGTATCCTCAGCTCCGCGGATGCTCCACGTGTGTCCGCCCGGCATCGTCCTCCAGATGGCATCAAATCGGCAGATATGGGTTCATCGTTTTTATGGATGGGCTGTTCGGAACAGTACAGTTCAGTCCTGGGTTAAACTATTGTCGGTCCCTCCTTCGTTGGCGCCTCCCCGTAAAATTAGGTCAGATACGCATGTCCTCTTCATTCCGTGTTCGTTTGCAGCCCTCATGAGCTGTCGGAATTGTTGTCAGATTAGCGGAAAACTAGGGTTGTTGCAGTCTAGCTGTAAGATGAACAACATGGATGGCTAAGGAGAACCATGGTAGCCACTGTTCGAGCCACCCTTCAAGCCTTTTTTGTGAGAAGGAGGCCTGTGAATGATGTTTATCATTTTGAAAGTGGGGTCACAGTAGGTGATTCTGTCGTGTGTGGATTTTTCCTCCATACCTTTTATAAGTACACTCCGATAGTCCCACAATGGGCTTGAGCAATCTATCAGTAGGCCTCGGTCTATTGACTTACAGTTTTTTGCGACCTCGGTCACTGAGTCAGCACTCAGACAAACCAGCCAGTGACCTGAGAAACACAATTTCATGAGGTAGATGTACTTCCTCTGATTCGAACGGTGTAAGATCGGTCGTAAGATGTAAGGTTTATGGGAGTGGGCAAGTTTCCAATGAAGAGTCCATACTGGGCTGAGGTGAACGTCTCCCAGAGCGCAACTGGGTTGGTGGATCAACATGATGGATAGCACGGGACACTGCTACACACAGACGAAAAATACATCGCCCTGTTACCCTAACTTCCAAGTCCCTACAGAGTGAACGTGAACGAGGGTAACTCGCTTGTTTGGTGATCTTGGTAGACGTTGCGACGTTTGGCCAGACACTTCACTCATAGAGGATATCATGTCCGAGTGGCCACAAATTGTACAATAATTAGACATTTTCGGGAGATATACGAGTTAGATTCCAATAAACCAACCAACAGAGGCCAAAGTGTAGACGAGACCTTGGCCTTTCTACAGCCCTATAGAATTATGGAATGAATGAATGACGTAGTGCTTAGGATTGTTATTCTGTTCAATGAGGAAGAGGACCAGAGGACCATCTGGAAAAGGTAACAATGGACAAACAGCATTGTTCTGTGTAGAAATTTGGCTACTAGCCGTGTTTCTGTCCCAAATACTTCGTCACAAATGGCACTGATAACTAAAATCCAGATAAGCATCGTTAAACCTACATACACCCTCACATTCAATAGAATTAAGCCAGTGAGTAGGAATCAGGCGAACCAGCTCAGCAGACCGAAAGTCTTCACCCGAGGAAAACTCTTTCAAGGGTGAATAGAACGGAGCATTGTCACATTCACTGACCGGCCTACCTAAAATGTTTCCCTCTGTTGCTCCACAACTTTTCACAGATATACCACCATCTGTCATCAGCATTCTTTTCAGCGGAATTTCCTTATGCTATATTGAACGCGGCCTTGTTGAAACCCACCACTGTATCCGATGGCCTGCCACTCAGAAATGTGTTGTCTAGTGCTGAACTGGAAGATAAAACCCCATCATCACATGCTTCTTCTTGCAGATAAAGACCGCATAAACTGTGGACTAACTGTTTGCCTCGCGATACATACACAGGTTTGACCATGGACCCAGGCAGTAGCATGCTTCATATGCTCGCAGAAGCCACTGGCAAATGTTTCCTTACTCGTCGGGTACACGAATTCATCGACATCTCCTAACTGAACATCATGCATTGTCAATCATATGGCTTAGAACGACAATTGTCACAGTTGACAGCGTACGTTGATACAGTCTCTGGGAGACTATCCTATCCCCGTAATCTCTAGCCGCACAGGCATCCCCGAGTAGATCATCAGCCCAGTCCCCATGCGGAGCCAAGTGTCTGTTACCATTAGCTCCTTTTTGACAACAAAATCAGAAAATACACCCTTCCAGATAGTCATCCCAGCGTCTTTAATGGACAGAACTCTGATAGGGTAAACCTATCTGCCTTAAGCTAGCCGACCACATTCTACGAGCGACATACAACAGGTGCAGTGACACAAACGGGCAGTAACTCTTTGAGTGTGGCCTTAGCCTAAGCCGTCGGCCCTCCTGTGTCTCTGATTTTATTGATTTGCTTTTTTCATTTTGATTTTTTGTTCATATTCGCAAGGGTAAACCGCTTGACAATGCATACACTCTCGTAGTACATGGACAAGCCACTTCACTCGATTCGATCGGTTGTCGATTGTTCCCACTTCCTGTTAGCAATTCCTCTTCACTTCTATATCACCTTGCAGACAGTCCACAACCATTTCACTCCACCAGTGATATTGAGCAAGACATTGTCACCAAAAATCCACCTGTAACAGCGCAACCAAGAAGGCTGCCACTTGAAAATTTTGAAGATCACCGAACAAACGTTTCAACGCATGCTGGACTCGGACATCATCCGCCCTTCGCACAGCTCTTGATCGCTTCCTATCCATTTGGTCCGAAAGGAAACTTCAGGTGAGTGCGGATCTTGTGGGAAGTATCAAGTCTTAAGCCCTGTTACGGTTGCTGATAAATTTCATATTCCACTTATACGTAATTTCTCTTTATGACTTCCCGGTAAAATGGTTTTCTCTAAAACTTAATTGGTCCGAGCATACCATCAGATCCCTATGACCGAAGACGACTAGTCATCAGTGCACCTTCTAGCATACACGAATTTGTTCGCAAATCTTTTGGTCTGAAGACCTCTCCCAAGTTCCCATCGATTCCTCAACCAAGTACTACGTGGTCTCCAGTTTTGATTACGCCTTCACTGATGATATTTCAGTTACCAGTAAGACAACTGACTCCACCTACGCCAGCTATAGGAAGGGTTCTAGCAGTATGTGCGTTTTCGGATGGTGTGACACTGAGCCCTTCGAACATCGTCTCGATGGTTCCTCGAACGACGGCAGAAAAGATTAGCGCTTTCTTCGAATACCCTATCTCCCAATCTACCAAAAGGCTCCGCCGTTTTTAGGGATTATATACTAGTATTATCGAATCTACATTCTACATTGCACTGACATCCTCGCTCCTCTAAATGATTTGCTCAAACAGACATCCCGATGAATCCAGTTTACTCCCCAGTTTGCAGCTGCATTTGACACTGCCAAGCAAGCCGCATCCCACGTAACTTCCTTATCTCACATGGTTCCTGGCTGCTATTCAAACCTGGTTTTGCAGATAAATGTCTCTGTCTGTCGTGGATGCAGTTCTTCATCAGTTAATCCTAACCATTTTTCCCACGTGAATCACAGTCTCCCTCATTTAGTATTTCTGGTTGATAACCCTACCATTTGCTTGACAGTTAAGTATCTAGGATGAGGAACGGTTCTAGCAGTATGTGCGTTTTCGGATGGTGTGACACTGAGCCCTTCGAACATCGTCTCGATGGTTCCTCGAACGACGGCAGAAAAGATTAGCGCTTTCTTCGAATACCCTATCTCCCAATCTACCAAAAGGCTTCGCCGTTTTTAGGGATTATATACTAGTATTATCGAATCTACATTCTACATTGCACTGACATCCTCGCTCCTCTAAATGATTTGCTCAAACAGACATCCCGATGAATCCAGTTTACTCCCCAGTTTGCAGCTGCATTTGACACTGCCAAGCAAGCCGCATCCCACGTAACTTCCTTATCTCACATGGTTCTTGGCTGCTATTCAAACCTGGTTTTGCAGATAAATGTCTCTGTCTGTCGTGGATGCAGTTCTTCATCAGTTAATCCTAACCATTTTTCCCACGTGAATCACAGTCTCCCTCATTTAGTATTTCTGGTTGATAACCCTACCATTTGCTTGACAGTTAAGTATCTAGGATGAGGAACGCATCACCTTGACAGATCACAAAAGTCTTCAATTTTACCTCCCGCGGTACCGTCACGAAAACTTGCCACCTTGAGTTCATCTCTCCATTTTTACCTCTGTTCTCAATATCGAAGGTTTTCTTGGGTGGGGGGAGCTTTGTAACATTTCTAAATATTTTGGTTATGCTACGATGTGTCAATTACATCGGATACATTCGTTTCATCTAGCTTTGGTGGCTAAGTGTTGATTGACCTTTACCTGTTGTCGCATTTGTCGACTTTATTCGCTCGCAATCACCTACTCACGGGTTTTGTAACAATCCATCGTGTACCTTTGACCATGACCATGGTTACAACGCACACAGTGACGCAAATACACGTTCGGAATAACGAATTATGCGTGTGAGTTACGCGGCCCGAGTAGAAGCGCAGAGACCTGATTTGTGTGCAAATAAGCCTCGACTTTTTCATTCGTGTCATTCGGCCATTGTTTACAGAGCGTACCCGTATCACGATGGTTGCCCTGGCAACCATGAGGTAAGCTCGAAATGTTTTCTGATCGAATCAACCCTGCTTGTGAATGCTGTGTCCTACTATCAGACATGACGGGCGTTGAGAAAAAACAAGTGTAAATGGTGACCTCAGAATTGTAAGGATGAAGATGAATTTCGGATTAACTGATTTCGCTGAACCAAGAAATGAGCACTGAAAACGGGAGATCTAGCTGGATTCAGAAGAGTCTCCTGTCAAAACAAAATCCTTGCACAAATGACAGTATGTGTCGAAGAGATGACTGACTTCGTCTGTTCACATTCTGAACAACCAGTAGAACAGTCTCCCCTTTTTGAGACTCCCTGGGGATTTCATTGGTGCATAAATCTAGTTAGGATAATTGGACCTCAGAATCCTGAATCTTCATTCTGCTGCACTGTAGCTTACTTCTGTTTCCCTCTAGTAAATCGAACAGTCGAACAGTTCGGCATCAGCAAACAGCACACGTTTTGCACGGCTTCAGACAGTTCCATCAGTTTGATTTACATGCAGCGGCAACATTACTACATAGTCTCCATGCCTCTATGGGATGCGTGCGAACATTCCGTCGAAGGTATTGACGAAACATCTTGTGTGAACATCTAGACAGCAAACAAATTCTTTCAGCAAACCCATTGTGTTTATGCACCAAACGGAAATGACTAATGGAATTGGTTTGTAGAGAGAGCACGTATAATCTGGCGGTCTACATCTCCGCACAATGGTGTGTTAGAGGCACCCATTCTCTCAGGAACGAATCTCCAGTAACGAAACGTCTCTAAGGCCAAGCCAAATAGTTTGGTCGCAATTTTTTATTTCTGAGATGCTATGGTAGAAGTGATGGTTTGGAGGGGCTTGGCTTCAAGTTATTTCGGTGGCTTAGGAAGACCACCGCTGGGAAGTTGGACGGACAAGGTATTTCAAGAATGAGCAATCAACTATAGTTCCTTTGAAATCAGGTTGGCTTCTTTAACACAAGTCATTCAAAAGCTGTGCTGTGATCGATACCGTGCTATGGAAGAGGTAGGGTAGAAACATTTATGGTCTCAGGTCATAAGCTTCGAATTCACTGAACCTCGATAAGTAGTCTCATCAAGTTGAGAATAGTACGCTGCCCAATGCAGGTATCGCTCAACTTGCAAAGAAAAAAAGCCCCGAGCTGACTAACCCTGGCCCCGGGCGAAACCGGTCGTGGGCTGTCGAAGAGGCCTTAGCAACCATATAAATAGTTTCCTTCATGAGAATATACTGCGATATCTCGAATATCGTACTAACTGAAACACGAGGCGGCCTTTGTGCGGCACATTCAGTTGAAGAATAACATAAAACTAGAGAATGAGTTGAGCGTCTCGTGAAAACAAAACTGATTTGCAAATGAGTATATTTGTCGAAATAAGTACAATTTGGGTTTAAGTAGAACATAAGGTTGATGGAAACTCTGTGACAGCGCCTACGTGATGAGTCCCAAGAAGGTCGAAACCGGTCGTGGGCTGTCGAAGAGTTTTCAGCAAACTGGTGAGTAGTTTCCTTTGTAAAAACTCTGGCTCATGTTTGCGCGCCCATGCAGGTCGTAAAATCCAACTTTTATTTTTGGGTTTGCTAGACCGTTATATGATGGATCCATCTTCTAAAGTAAACAACTTCATACGGTAGAAAATGACCCAACTGTTCCGCCAGTGTTGGCTGACACGGTGGTAGTGTAACGGTGATACTACTGATGGGGAGGCACATGAGTAGTATGTGTTGTTCGTGGAATTTCGCTTTGCGTCTTTTGAGAAGGGAGAGATCTGTCGAGGAATTCGTGGAGTCACTTTGTAACATTTGCTCGGATTTGGGCTAGGAATGATTGGAGTGAATGAATCTCCAGGAAATTCAAGAAGCCGCGTTCGGGAGATGATTGTCCAGTTTTTGTAAATAAGATGCAAATTAGAGTTTTGCTTCCCTGTTCAATGGTTTGTAACCGGTCGGTTGACATCTCATAATAAATAACTCCGCAGCGAAAACCTTCTTCCTTTCAGTAGTAAGTGCATTGGCTATGAAAAGGGTTGCCCTACGGAGAGTGTGAGCGAATACCAGGGAGCCAATGCTATCCATTAGAGTCCGGTCCCGATGGCATTTATCCCTGGGAGGGATTATCGCATTTAACACCTAAAACCGGAAGCCGTTCTGCGGATGTATACCGACTGCAGCTATTCTGTCCTGACCACTTTGGTCAAGACCAAGACACTTTTGGTGGGGATAGCATCTACTGTCCGGCTTGCGGTACGAGCATATGGAAAACTACAGAGTTTTTGTAACACGATTGCCTTTAGGCACGCAAATACCCCTGATTATATTGTCTCATAGGCTAGGTTACTGTTCTTCACACATGGCCGATCTGGTTTTGGTGAGTTTTATTCAGATTAGTTGACTGATCATTGATAGCCTGCCGTCAGCTAGTCGTGTCCGACTGTTGCTTTTTTCTAACCCGTCTAGTGTGTGCATTGTTTATGCGTGGATCCATCTGCGTGTCGGAGTCGGTGCAACACAATCGTAGCTATGGCAACACAGGTGTTGTGCGAATTAGCTACAAGACAGTTTCATTCAAACTGTGCCTTTCGTCCGCCCGACCGATGATCGATAATTGGTGCGGTTGGTGTAATAGAAATAAAAGACCGACGCAGCTGTTAACAATGTCATTCTCGCTGTTGTGTGATGTCCAGGGTTGGGTGACAGCCGGATTGGAGTCAGTCGTGGGACGGTACAACACTGGCTACCCTACTTTTTGTCGGACAGTTTCCATAATGATTATGGCACAACAGTACGATTGGGTTTGCAGGTTGCAGAAACATATCCCCAGTAGGAAAGTGAAGTATTTTTACTGGGATTTGATCATTCAACCAAAGCCGTCTATGACGAAAAGCGTAGAGAAACTGCCAAACAGAATAATAAACCGTGGATAACTCGAGAAAACTCCGAGTGATTTGAATTTGCGACCTGTTTGTTAGTAGTTTAGCCCTATGCCATTCAGACATAGTATCTGATCAACAGCGTGATCGAATTGAACTGAGAATGTAGCGCTACTATCTTTCACCCCCTGATTTCAACTCATATGATGCAATGTTGATTCACTCTTCGAGTGACGACTGCCCAGTTGAAGGGCTCATACAAATTGTGACATGTTTCCTGTCTGTGCAAATTAATCTAGGCAATAGGTAGCGGGAAACTCCCCACAATTCAACAGAAATTTCATCCTGCATGTACAGCAGTTCGTGCGTCATTAGCTGCACGCACCTGACGAACCTCTTGAACGATTTTATCTGTACTAACTGAAGGGACTCTGGTTCGAGTCAACCTGAAGTTTGATCATATGAGCAATGGCGGTGATCTTCAATAAAGACGAAACCGTTTCTCAGTACTTCTTCAAGTACTTCTTCAAGGAATCATCGCCCTACTCGAAATATGCCATATTGGCTTACGCGTCCAGTTTCAATAAATTGCCCTGCTTACTTTAAGCAATAACTTTCTGCACGTAGAACACGGTCTAATTTATATGCGAACTTTAACAAATCCGAGTAACTGGGTTGTTTGTTTTGTTTTTGAATTGATGAGAAACGTAATAAGTGGATAGGGTTTTTGTTTTGACGGATGTGCAAGATACCAAACTATTTGACAAGTGGCGAGTTTCGATCAGCCTTCGCTCTGTTCATTACAAGCTGTTTCTTCACTATGTCCTTTGGTAAACTTTCTGAAATGCCCGGTCCAGCTTCCGGATGGGTGCGTACAAGCTACTAAACCATAATTTATTAGTTCATATGTGCACCAACCCGTCACATGCTGCGTGTCAAGCGCTGTGGCACCACACTGCATCTTCTGTGTTGGACGAACTAAAAAAAATACGCAAAATAGTAGTGAGAAACCACCTGGGAATTTGACTGAAATTAAGGCTGGGGGTTGACAGATGCAGACCTCTTCTTCATGCTCATGCTCACGTCACCCTCATCAGAACAGTCGCTCTTCTGTCCTGATGCTCACGTCACCCTCATCAGAACAGTCGCCCTTCTGTCCTGGCCTAATTATTCTGGTGAGTCCATACCAGAGGGGGAAGCACGGGGCTTAAGTTTCGCTCTTGTTAGAACTAATCGGCAGTGCAGATCCTTGAACAAGCCCGGGTTTGACTTTCGGGCATCTAACGTGCGAGACTAGGGTGTTGACACTACTCCACGCACGCTGGACGTCCGAATTCCCACGTCTGAAAAGGCGAACTTGTTCATAATTTGGTGTGAATCAACCAGAATAATTGTCAGGCAGGAGGACAAGTATTAGAACGACAGTGGTGCGAGCATGAACTTTTCAATTCATGTTGGGTTTCGGCATGGATAGATTGCCGTATTGTGAGTGTTGTCGTCAAGTGAGATTTCATGGAACCTTTTGCAGGTTGGCTCGGATATTAACCTCTTAGGTTGGCCAGACTCCCAGAAAATACTGTCATTGTATCTTTTGCTTAAGTTGGTCAACAATTATAGGGATGATCCAAGTCCTGGTCACCTTCAGCGATGCTGGTTGTTTATCATGGGAGCATGCCAGGGACAATGACGCTTTGATGTGACCAATTATCAGGCGGCTGACTTGTGTGCGTTGATCATAGCTCCAGTTGCCCAATAGTTTACTTGGCTGTTTCCCCTCATTCAGTTTCACAGACTTCGAAGTTAATCACCATCAGATGTGGCGCCGTGCCAACTTATGGTTGGAACAGCGACAACAACAACAACCAAGTTCTGGACTTTGTCGGACGGAATACGGGTAGCTTGGGCGCGCTGCTTGGTTGTTGGTCTGTTCACGTAGCCTGGCGGCTGGATTGCATACGATTCATCCCAGCCGAGGTGACATCATCATTATGGGGCTGAGTTGGTCGGACGCTTTTCTATCACCCAACGGCTAAGTTCAGGTTCATACTCTGGGCGACTACCACATACAGATGATTTTAGTGCGCAGAGTTTCTCTCGAAGTTTTGGTGCTTACTATATGGTTACCTGGCATTGGCATCGTTTGGCACCTACAGTCTACAGCCAGCTTACCAATAAGAAGATTGTTGAGTAGTTGTGTCGTTGAATAATCTGCTAAGGGATGCATTGGGTTGCAGACAAATCGACCTATCAAAAGGGAAGTAACGCGGCTTAGAATATTCACCATGAAACTCGGACAAATACCAAGTTTCATCATGACACAGGCCCGTACTGCAGCTTACCCAAAGGGTTACGTCGGTAGAGGTCGGATACGCCTACCATATTATAGTGAGCAGGAAAACGGGGAGACAAACACGACACACGCCCCATCACCAAACTAGGTGAAATCATCGGTGCACCATTGCACTGATGATGCACTATTCTAATATATACTGTCTAGTTTGGTGTTAAATACCACGATGCAAACCCTGGGTAAATTACTGAATCATGAAAACCAACACACATGAGTTGAAAATCCAGGAAATTCAATGTTTGAGCAGAGGATATTCAAAGCCCGCTGGATCAGCTCAGAAGTGGACCCAACCAAGTTTACGCGTCTTCCAGCTTAATTTTTATCATCGACTGAAGAATCACTGAACGTGACTTTTATTCCTAACAACACACGTGGCTATGTTTGCTTTACACTACATATCTTGATATGACCCCTCTCGGGAAAGTGTCATGAGACAATATCAAGTAGGGTAGAAATGATTTACTTAAAACCTATTTTGGCATGCATGAAAGACCGTGATTTAAACCTTGGTGTTGGCTCTTGTGAACAAAGCGCCAAAAGACATGGTAGTAATACAGTAAGATACTCAAATTCAAAGGCTGTGGAATTCACTTGACTTCGCCAGTGGGGTCTTGACCTTCACTGTCCTACTGTCCATTGATTGGAGACAGAATGCTGGCGATGCGGTTTACGGTTACGATAACATAATTTTGAAAAGTGGTGACCCCAGTCCCTTCTGAGCTAACCGGACGAAGTACAAGCTCATGACTCCGCTTGCATACAGCCTGCAGACGAAGGAAAACAGGCACCAACATGATCAACCTTCAATCAAGCTTCCCGGGACGGCAAGGACCTTGAACAGAGTCATGCATGATCACGTCCAGTTTTGGCCACGGCAAGATGCACCTATTTTTGGACCGATTTTTATTTGATGATTTGAGCCTGTACCAATTACGATACTTCCTATCCGTTCAGTCCTCTGTAAACTTCATTCGAACTGGATTGTGGACTTTCGGTTGAAATAGATTTGCTGACCGAAATCTGGATAATGAGCTGACTATGTACTTAGGTTGGTTGACAGTGGAGTGCATGCATATATGCATTCCGCGCTTGTGGCGAGAGTACGAATGGATTGCGAGGGTTAGTTTTCACAAATTCACTCATTCCAACCCCCATCCTCAAAATAGGTCTTGAATTTGAGCTGTGTACTTTCTAATTATCAAGCCTGAATGGTATATGTACCGTGAGGCTTTGGTATACATCCTGCTATACGATATGAGTGATATGCTCACACAACAGAACCGTAGAGTGCGCACGATGGGAGAATTCCTCTTTCAGGGAAAGAAACGATTTGGGAAAATGCACTCGTTTGGCCTCGATTCCAGGATGGTTGTGGTGTCTGTCTCAGAGTGTTTACGAAACTAAGAAACAAACGGTCAGTGGATCTCAAAAACGAAAATGTTGATTTTGAATAGGACTGCATTTTGTAGCTTTGTAGCGTCATTTTCTTCAACTGTTTGTTATCGTATAGCTGTTTATGATTGTATATCATAGCGAACGACAATCATGGACATGACTAGTGAACTGATGGGTTCTTCTTGTCGGGAAGGGGATAATCCTATGGGACCAACTGGATTGTTGGCTATAAATTACTAGAGCATTCTTGTCCTTTGACGATGTTTTCCACCGTCGCCCCTGAACGAGACTCCGGCTATTTGTCTTGTGTGAGTAGTATGTGAAACTACTGCTGGTGAAGCTGCTTTTTCGTTTTCTCATTTGCTACGGTGAGCCACACCATTATGTTCACGTTCGTAAATCTTATAAGCCTGCTGACTGTTCAACTGATACAGTTTGGATACAGTGTCTGTTTAGATTTTGTTCCCGAGTGAGTTGGAGGGTGAGTGTGCAGTCCATTTTTTTGCAGCACAAAGTTCAACTAAAACGCCAGAGTTTCACTACCTACAAAATATCAGTAACCTATGGCAGCTTGTTTAGGAAGAAATTTACACAACTCGCATGAACACTCTGGCTGCGAAGTATCACTTTGGAAGCACGTGGATTAAATTGCATTAGCTCTTACGTGCAATGTATTCAAAGTGTTTAGCAGCCAATCCTGATCGAGTGATCGTGTCTTCATATCGTGACGCAACTAAAATTGTCCTTCGTCATGGGGACCACCCTGGTACCGTAGAGACCTAAAACCGTGGGATGTAGGTTCATTTTCCGAGGACCAAGATCTCAACTAAATTTCGAATTCCACACAAAAAATTTAAAGACGGTTGAAAAAAGTGCCAAATTTCCGAAGATGCATGCTGTGTGCTTCCGTATATCCTATTTAACTCCGTTTATTTGGTCTCGTTTGTGATACAATTTTTGCGTACTAAACATAAGATACTACTAGGAACTGAAGTGCATAAGTTTTTCGCGAAATTCAAGGACCAAGGCACGCATTGTGCGATTGTTTCCGTGTTTTTTCTTGACACTATCTGTCTCGGCACTCTTTCAGCTGTCTTATTGGCCATCCTCAGGTTTAGCTGCACGTAAAAATATCTTCGACCTTCTTATCAGTGCTGACATATTGGTCAGTTGTCATACCAGATTCACCGGTCGGATGATTATCCCATGCCCAGTTCATAAATGTCATTTGTATTTATAATAAAGAGAGACAGCTTTATAATCAGTCTGAAAATGGGGTCATTAGCTTATGCCGATGTAGGATTTGCCTGTAATAAGCTTAGAAAAAGTGGACTAAAACTACGGGTTGCCATGGAGTGGGATTCGGAGGCGAAATGGCCCATTGTACGTTTAGCACTGGGACTTGGGGGGATTGGAACGCACGGCGTCCATAAAAGTGCTCTCAGTGGAAAATGAACAAAACGTTCTGTGGTTTTATTACATTCCGAGGTTACCTTAACCCTTCCAGTGATGAAGTTTAACAGCTTTACATTAGTTCGGAGGTGTCCCATGATCTCTTTTCAACTGAGCTAAGCGAGCTTCATTTCACATCTGAAGGACAGAAATACAACTTACTCGTCCCAGGACGGGCTATTTAGCTGGTTGCCAACCGAGCAACCAAATCTTTATCAGGTGAGCCCATCCAACAGAATAAGCCATAGTATTCTCTAAAAAACAGGCTAACTAGCCCATGCTTCAAAGTACATCTCTTTTGTTTTATTACACACAGGTTACCAGACCAGTTGTCAGTACGGGAAATCTAATTTTCAAACTCGTTAGGTTGTATCAGGAATGCATGTCGAAGGTGACCAATAGAACTAAACACGACCTTTATACATCCTGGCTGATTGCCGCTAAACAGTAAGCAATTCCAAATGCAGAGAGTTCGCATTTCCTGTTTTTTTTTAATAAAAAAATGATCCCCAATGAGAAGTAGCAGAGCCAGGTTTTCCAAAGGCCTTTCGGCTTCTCTCCAACTTTGCCCATCAATTACTTTGAGTTGGAATGAAGTGTTCCATCTAGGAGGAGGGTTTGGTACTCGGGGAAACAATCTGAGGAAAGAAGTAGTGATAGTTTTTTCATGAGATTCATTTAGTTCTTCAGTTTAGTCAATCTGTTCTGCCTAATTTGGTGAATCGGTTTGGTATCTATTTGTTTAAAGTCGAAAAACTCCTAAATTTATTGGTGGGTCATACGGGATCAGATTCTGCTTTCCACTTGGTGCTGTAGAATTTCTTCGTCCGATTATTTCTGAAGAAAAAAAGCAGCTAGCAAATACAGGCCAAATTCGGGGACTATAAGACCAAGATAACAAGAGAGAGCGGGTTGGTTTGCAGGGAAGTGGACAGAGTATTTACGTTTCTATCTTATACTCTGCGTGAACCACGCAAAGACATCACAGTTGTGTATCATGATGAACCTTGGGTTATTTCAACCAGGTCAAGATTCAGGCACGGTCATCATTAACAATAAGGATCATTTAACGACGCTGGCTCTGATTCTCAAAGACCGAAAAAACTTTAAGCACAACAATGACTCTGAAAGTGTTTGTTCATAGCCACACCACTCTCGTTTGAACGGCCGTGTTCCTGTTCTGACGTAATTATTCCGGTGAGTACACACCAAAGGGAAGCACTGGACTCGAGTTTCGCTTTTATTGGAGCTCATCAGCAGTGCTTATCCAATGGGCGCGCCGGGATTTGAACTCCGGACATCTGACATGCGAGGCGACCGTGTAACCACTACTCCACCAACGCACGTTGGATGCATCTGAACGTGTTCACACTTGAGCGATGTGATTGGTATGCCCGGCTCATCGAACGACGACCCAGTAAGTGTCCTGGTTGTGATGATCGATTGACCCGCCTGTCAGGACTTCCCAGTTAGGTAGCGTGGCACACGCTTGAAACCCACCGGGCAGATTTTTGGTTGCAATTTTGGGGTTTTGCGGGATAGGTATGTTTGTTCATAGCCACACCACTCTCGTTTGAACGGCCGTGTTCCTGTTCTGGCATAATTATTCCGGTAAGTCCACACCACACACTGAAAATCACACTTAGGTTTAGAAGCTTCTGGAATTGCGTCACACCGAAAATACGTAGAGCTGAGTGGACCCCAGATGTGATGATTTCATCAAAAATCCACAAAGAAAATGTTTCATTCCAAAAAACTCCAAATATACGAAACACAGATAGAAGCATAGATAATTGTATGTAAATCGATATGTTTCCACCAAGTCAAAACATTGTGCTGGGATATCGGTCAAGACTCGTCGCAAGATCAACGGAGGAATACATTGCTACAATTGTGGCCTTAAAAAGTGTGCAGAACTACGTGTAAGGAAAACTCTACCTGTCATTCCTGTCGAAGAATAATTTTACCACTCGTGGACGAGCTAACTTAGGCTTGACTGACTATATGTACGGGAAAAGTATGGACATTTACATGTTCAAGCGATTTTTGCTGTCTGACTTTTTGATTTTGTCGCCAAGGTGCCTGGGGTGGAGAGAGAGAGACATCAGTAAAGATTCTTCCGCGCACTTGTGTGAGAAGTGAGAAACGCTGTTTAGAAAGATATCATACTATGTGAGTGAAATTAGGTTGGATGTTCACCTAGGGATTCAGGCTTCTATTTGTACAGGCCAGTAAAACAAGGCTAGTGAACCATGTGATGCAACATGTAAGGATAAATAAATCTGTAAATAAAAAAGAGATGAAATGTGAACTGCTGAAAGTTTTTTAAAATGGAGAATCCGAGTTCCCTGAGTTACAAGGAAGGAAATTGGGTGTGCTTAGCTCAAGATAACAAAAGAGTGGTGAGAACATGAGGAGAGTTGTAATGGCGACAGCTAATGGAGAGGAGAACACCTTCAGACGATAGGAAACGTAGAAGTGATGACAGAGGTTATTTAGAAATGTTTCGAGAGAGAGTAAATGTGACTTGATTGGATTGCAGGAGGTTCAGATTGCTTCAGTTGATCTGCACAGTATCCAACTATTCGGAAGAATCATCGATAACTGAAAAAAAAGAGGACAGGCGATTTTACCGAAGAGGAGAGGCAATTTATTCTATTGTTTTTTTGTACTGTGGGCGAAATGACACATGGTCACATCGACAGCTGACATCGACATCTGACACCTGTTCAGAAGAATGTGTCTATTACTGTGATAAAAGCGAACGAAAAGTCCGCAAGAACGTGTCGGCCAGTGGGATCAGGTTTAGCCGCGGTTGTACGCGGTTTCATATGCAAACTTTGCAGAAAGGAGGTTCAGCTTTCAGTGTGTTCTGATCACATCAAATGAAACACTATACGGTTTTCTGATGCAAACGAAGTTGAAGAGATTACAAACATCTAACAAGGCTCCGTACCTGTTATCCAGGCTAGCAAAGTAAGTTTCAATATGGTTTCTTTGTCCTTTGCAGCACGAATAACTCTATCCTGGAACAACTTCCCAAATTCATGAGCCTTTCATTTCCGTTCTTAAGATGGAAGAAACTGAGCCATCTAATGCAGTTGACTTCTTAGCGGTGTGACATCAGACTAAAGAAATGAGACTTGAACGAACGAGAGGGTCTTCTTCACGAATATGGCCTAATTTGAGAAGAGGTAGGCCGCAATATTGGTCTTCAACCGCGCAACGTATCTAGAGGTGGTCATGATTTTGCAAACATGTTGCTGAACAGAAATTCCCGAAGAACGTTAGTTACAACCTGAGAATTCAGTGGATAGGGATAGAGAGTTGGAATGACCCTAGAGCGAAAATATTATGCACTGCTGACAAAAACGTGGTTTAGCTGAACACCATCTCTGGTTAGCTGACAGAACAAATCGTGCGGGCTTGAAATGGAACAAACATGTTATACCGATATAATACTAGTTATAAGTTTGTGTACATTACACTGCCGGGAACTAGGCCTAAAATGAGTCTAAACAAGGACGAAAGCGATAGTTGGCTGCAGAATTGTTTTCATCAACCTTTTGAGTAGTGTATTACCATTCCAAAAGATGAAATTCGATATCTTGACTATCTTCTTAGCTGATATTCTGCACGACATTCGTGTAGCTCATTTATTTGAATTGTATACTAAACGAGAGATTAATTCGGAATTCGACTGTATCCCCTGTTGAACTCAAGTCACGTTGCAAACTCGTGTACTTCATCACTTGTTTTCGGTAGACTTTGTGGTGTCTTCTGTCACAAACAAATGAATTTATCAATGCGCGGTGTGAAATTGGGAAGGAACTATTTTATAAAGACATGGGCGACACTGAGAAGACCTTGAGGACGACTATATAAATATAAATATATATATATATATATATATATAT
>NW_008752125.1:256301-277246 GCF_000715545.1 Opisthorchis viverrini
TATCGTCACTAGCGTTTTCAGTGTGTCTGTTAGTGCGCAGGTGGTGATAGCCATAATACAAATCAGAAGGTGTATGTGCACTAATAGAAGTTTTTAGTATGGTGGTCAGTGGAGGGTTGCAACGCGTATAAAAATAAATACAATGTGAAATGGGAGCAAGTCAAAAAGGGAACTTATCGGATGTGGGAGTCCCGGACGGCGGTAACGTGTTTTCTCCGCAGTTTGGCCGCTACACGTGTTCCATGATTGTCCGTGGAATTGGAGTGCTTGGGCTGACTCCTTGCTCCCTGCGCGCGCACGAGTCCGTGTGTCCTAACTGGGTTCGGTTTCCCTTTATTTTGTTCCCAGTGCGTATACGTGGGCGCGTCGGCACATGAGTGGTTGCTACGCTGACTAGGCGGTGCAGACAATCGGTGTCCGATGTGTCAGCTTAATGCGACGTTTGTGCGTATGAGAAAAAAGACAAGCCTCGCGATCCAGTGAGCGACTGTGAGTTGAACAGTCAAGTATGTAGGTGACTGGGTCGCTACATGGCCTCATCAACCAAGAGTAATTCTCTGAATTGCTGTATGTAACGGGTAGGACATTGTCGGCTTGGGAGAAAGAACAAATTCGCCGAACAATTGTGTACCCATGTTCGATTGGTTTTGACTTTCCAAAGGCTGTAAACAGCGGCCTGGTGATGAGAAGACATCCAGATTGCAAACGAGTAACAAGGGCGTCGCTGATTTAAACGATCTGTACTTCACAGCCAAACCGGCAGTGCGGTTGGTTCATTCACGTTTGGATTGAATTCGGAAACCGCTCAAAGTGTACTTGCAGCAAAAAGAGAATTCCAGAAACAATTGGAGGTTTTTTGGGAGGACTCGGTTCCTCTGGCAGGTTACTTTTTCATATATTCTGCAGGCCTGTTCAGCTTATCTTTCTCTGCTGACAAAAAATCTTGCGTTCTTTTTGTTTTTGTTTAAATATCCGCATGGTTTGAAAAACAACACAGTGACGAACATTAATGCTTTCGGGATCTCGTCATCAGGTCAGTACATCTCTGATGGTTAAAATAGGAGCGACTGTTTAGTGAAAGCAGGCATTGATCAGCTACACTGAGGAACCATTGGTCCAAATTCATTGCTTCGGAAAGACCGAACTTCATGATTGTCATTTTATCGGCAACTTTTAATTAGTGTAAAAACAGCCGATGGCTCATTGGAAAGTTTATGAAGTTTTTTAATTTTTTTTATTGAAGTTTTTAATGCTGCTGTGAGCCCTTCATTCTGGACCACATTCTGAAGCGGATCGTGTCCCTAAGGTGACTTTCAGAGACCAACAAGTAAATGTTTTCACTTGCTTAAGTCCAAACCAGACATTGTACGACCCATGTATTAGCAGTGTTTTCATACCCTCCATGGTCTGTCTTTCGATTTGTGATCACTAATTAGACGACTGACGTCACCTGATGCCTAGCCTACTTCCTTATGTTTTAGTTTTCGGTCACGAATTTCGTCTTCGCTTTATGAGTCACGTGCGCTGTGCACAAATGGCAATTGGCCTGTATCAAAAGACGTGCGACAGTCCCAAATGCTTGTGTGGTGTGCTAACTACATGCACGCAACTGTTGCTCAATAGGGCTCGTGAAAAATGGTAAAAACTCGACTCACACACCAAAAAGAAACAAATACACCTGTACAACATCTAAAACCATGACAGACATGACCATACTTGTTTCAACTAATCCGTACCGCGAACTCCCGGAGAATTTTTGGAGAGGCGATTCCGCACTCTGCGTAAAAACAGATGCGCTTAGTGGGCTATTAGTGTCTACCTCAAAATGTCCACTGACTTTACAAAGCATACGATAAAAAGACTATATTTCGGGAAGATAGACATAACATAGAAAAACAAGCATCACTCGGTCTACCATGATTAAAATGGGTAGCACATATCTGAATAATACGTTAAGGCGAGGCGAGGCGAGGCGAGTATTTCAGGTTGCGCTTATACGAAATAGAAGGCTTAGTCGTCAACACATACATGCTGATGTAATGACGGCTTGTGGTAAAGAAAAGTGCTTTTTGTTTCGACTGGTTTGATGCTCTTTACCCAACGGCTTTATAAGGTGGATGTGATTTACTTGTACGGAACCAGTACAGTGTGCCTTATGTTAGAGCTGCTTACTTCATTATTCTAAGGGCACGGGTTGTTATTGGGGGTTCGCTTTGTATGGATCTGTAGACAGATCAGTGGTTAAGACGTGTAACTGCTGACCGGAGGATCTGTAATTTGAACCCGACCTGTGCATCTCGACTCTCTCTGTCTAATATTGGGCAACCTGGCAGTATCCCAGCCCTCGTGCTTCCTTCGGGTGGCATAAAAGCTGTCACTGAAAGGGTGTTACAGCTGAACGATTCTTACCATCCTTCTGTGTGGACAGCTAAATCGGTCTCTTTCAGAGCGGGTTTTCAAGCATCATAGCTTGGGTTTTTTGTGATCCAGCAGATATTCTGACTAATCGAATCGAATCACAAGCTTCGGTGGCCTGTGATACGCAGCCCCACATATATTACACCTAAGGATCTTTTTTTTAACTTGCCGAGTTTAGTAGAGCGAATCTAGAGGTTGGGAATGCAATATGTGGCAAATTGATCTGAAAAAGCCTACCACAGCTCCAGGCTGTTGCTCATGCTATCTACACTTCAGGGAGGACCTTCACAGGAATGACAACATACCTGTGTGAAGAAACAGTGAATCGGTGTCCTCGTTTTTCCTGCTTTCAGTTTATACCTAACTCGCTTCAGTGATTATTGGGAGTTTGGGTAGCTCGAGTCTTAACAATAGAACAATCAGAACTCCTGTCACATCAAATCCACTCGTTCAGTATATTTCATATCACCTCTACACAGAAGTAGGAGTGCCGAAGCTACTTGCCACTGGCGAAAATATTAGGACGTAAACCAGATGGATTATATGCGTATTTCGCCTAATTTTCTTAAACAAGGAATTAAAGGTAATATGTACGCTTATTCCACACAATGTCTCACGTGTAATTCGATAAGTGATCAAAACTAAATAAAGCCTTTGGAAGTTCACAAACTTGACGTATGTGAGGAAGCTCCCATGCCTACTTCATTGGACTATGCTAACGGATCGTGTGCGGTAATTCATTGTGACTTGCGTCAAGCAGACGCCACACAGAAAAGATAAGAGTTTGTAGTTCGACCGCTGTAATTCGGATATGGACCTAGTTGATTGTGAGCAACAAAGTGGGTGCTCGGGCAAGCAACAGTTCTGTTGTGGCCGGTTTTTGGTTTTGCAAGCAAGAAGTTACATCACAATGCACGCAGCCACAACAGTACGTTAAACCGCGTTTCACACTTATGATATCCTCATGCATAGAAGTGCAGGAATCGCTGAAGCCTTAGCGGAACCTATCTGGGAGTGAGTAGCTGCAGAGCTCAACAGAGAGGTGTGTTTTGTTACATGACGATATCAGTCTATTAAGTAGTCCCATTTGAGAGCGGAACATCACTCGCAAAATTGTGCTCTGACTTAAAATGTCATATGTGTTCAGCCGAAGTCGTGAATTTTACATGCAAATGGACGAAAGTCAGCTTCGTTTTACCAAAGGTTTGGTAGAAAATATATTTGTCACCTGATTAAATGCAGCATTTTCCCAATATAAAATGTAATTTAAGTTTTCATAAAGAAAACTACTCATTAGTTTGCTGAAAACTCATGAACAGCCCACGACCGGTTTCGCCCTTTTTGCGGCTCAGCAGGTAGATGCAGTCCCCGAGTTTACGTCAACCTTATGCTCCACTTGAACCCAAAGTTCAATAATTCCACAACTCATCTTCGTCGGTCAACTAACTTGGGAATTCTCGCAGACTAGGTCATCGTGTGCGTCAACTCAAGAATGAAACAGCACGAGTTGCCTCATTCACCAGTGTTATCAGGATAGTATGACACTCCCGCAACCACTGTGGATGAAGAAATGCAACTTGCCTATCACTCCCTATCTGAATGGTGTTTAGCCACCGCTCCGTATTTCGTTCGTAAGCCCGTAAGCCCCCCTTTCCCTCCTTCACAAAAACAATATGACGCAACCACTACACCCTGATTGGTCCGACATGGCGTATAAAGATACCATCGTAAACTAAGTGCTGATGCCAGTTTTGTTAACAAAGTTCAGGGCACTGGCTATATTCGTCTGAATTGTACCAGCAGACGAAAAGACGGTGAAATTTGTCCAGATTCGGTTGTGATAGCGTGTGTTTTCGTACTCCCTTACCAAGCCTGACTGACTGACTGCCTGACAGAATGAGAGCACTAATTAGTTGATTTGTAAATCCTGACTGACTGACTGCCTGACAGAATGAGTTCACTAATTGGTTTTTTTGTAAATTACTGGGTGCATGAATGAATTGGTGATTAGTTGCACGGCAGTACGGTGTCGCTAAGCCTCAAATAGATCACGGCATCGGAGCACAGAACCAATCACCAGCCAAAACTGACCTCATTATTTCAACCTAGTCCAAACAGTATCGCGTGTATAGCAGATGACGTAAATGCGTATTGCACTGAGTGGATTAATATTTGATCAGAGACACTTTCTGTAGGTCTTGCAATCTTGACTAATGACGTACGAAATCAATAGTCGCTGAGCTCCTATTCTAGTAATCTCACATATTTATGGTCTGTCTGATTCTGGATGTGAGTGCGTGCAATATATGGTTTCGTACAACACTTACTTCAAACACGAGTTTCTTTTACTGGTTTCGCTCAAAACGGCAGAAGCCAGCCGTCTTTATACTGTCCATGATACTAGGGAAGATGATGTCGTAAGCTCCATGAAAATAGGCCCTGCGGTAGCCATAACAGAGCGAAAAGCTTACTTTTCGCTGTGCCGAGAAAGAAAGGGGATCGAATCATGAATGGATGTAAAAACTTAGCTTTCGGCTTTTGAAATCCAGGGAAGAAGCTCCCCATCAGAAGAAACGATCAACATAGTACACGACAACGTCGCTGTTCAATGCATTACGTGGTTTGTTTCACCATATTATGGCTGACTCATAAAAAATTAGACTTTGACCGGTTTGAACGGTAGGTTGATCGACCAGCGCCTGTTCATTCTACCGGGTCAGCTGATCGGCACCTGTGAGAATCACTGGCTGAGGGAAAAAGCCAGTAAAAAATCGAGTTCACTGACACGATCGAGGCTCCATTATTACAACAAAATGACAAAACCGTCTTCAGTAGAAGTACGAAACACGATGGATGTGGATAGGCAGCTCGACAATTCCAGCAGTGCCATCAGCGAACATCAGATGTCTGAGAGCCTACTCCACCTACTTACTTCAGACAGATATGTAGATGAAAAATGCGAGGCGGTTGTCCATTCGTTAGCCGACTTGAATATGTTGACCGGATCACACCGTGGCCCAGCAATACCTTTAAGTTTGTTGGAAGAAAACCCTCGTGTCTGCATCACCTGTGGCGTGGACTTTAAGTCTCGAGCCAGTCTCCATGCTCATTTAATGAGACATCGACACATACTAGGAACCCTTGAACAATTCACCCGACTTCCAAAATACGAGTGCCGTAGCTGTGAAGGTGGAATAAATTGTTCTTCTATGCTCAAACACAAATGTTTCAGCAAACAGCAAGCAGATATCAAGAATCGCATTAAACAGCTCGATAGGGATGGCAGTCCATTAGTATGCATTTTGTGCCGTGGTCGGTTACTACCTTCCAGAGTGCATCTGATTATTCACATCATCGTTGCTCATTCAGTACATCGGGACCCCTACAGATGTGTGTTTTGCCAGGCGAGGTTTAGTTCCGAAAACCTAATGATGCAGGAAGTGCATGCATTCGACTGTCATGCACCAGAACTTTTCATGATTACACGTAAAGCCTGTTACAGAATGATTCGCAACTCGAAAGGTGGTGTGGCGGACGCGTCCGTTCCGTTCACGTGTTTCTACGATGCGGCGAAGTTGGAAGGGGCAGACTTGAGCACTTTGTTTCGACCACGTAATCGGGAGTTACAATCCGATACTGAAGGCCCGCATGTAGAGAAGCCAAGTCAAGTGGGTCCAAAGCGTAGTATATGTACGGCTTCGTTTAATAGCTTAGATGAGTTTACCACGCACTTATGTTGCTTTCATGGAGCTGTTGCACCCGCAAAATTGAATTCCATGGAAGAGGAAGATCCTATTGAAGAAGTTCGACGGAATCAAGCAAGAACAACCCGTGTGCCCGGTCCGACGGTTCGAGAGTTGCTTAAAAATCAAGTGGCTGGGGTTCATGCAGCTAACAAGACCAGTGACGGTGAATTTGGTCCGCCCGGTTTGCAGAAGCCCAGGATGTCCGGCTTTCCCAGAAAACCCAAACGAATAGTGCGAGCTGGACCGACGCTTCATCCACGACGGTGGCCTGCTACGAGCAATTATGGTTCAACACAAACGGGGACTGCGAAACCTCGAGAAATGTGTCGCATATGTCTAGAGTACTTTTCAGACCAGATAAAACTTAGTCAACATATCACGACGTATCATTTGCCAGAGAGCCGAAAGCGGCTGAGGCACTTGGCTGAGAAACAGAAACTTTCTGGCGTATTGAATATTGATTTATTGTGCACCGAATGCTACATAATGTTTCCAGATTCTCTAGCATTGCAAGTGAGTTCGCGTTAGTTACAGTGAGGTTTGATAAGCAAACGGTGGACCTATTGCTTAACGCTTCACTTTTGATACAGAAGTTCAGTCAGACTAAGTGAACAGGTAACAAGGTTAGCGAAATACACTCACTTTTAAACCAGTTTGGTTTTGACGGGAGACTCATCTGGAACCCAGCTGAATTTGTCGTTTATGGTGTTTTTAAGCAGTTGAATGTGCTGCACCAGGCCGCCTCTTGTTTCAGTTGGCACGGGATTCGAGATATCGCGATACGTGTATAGACGTAATACACTGGTCATAAGGTTACTGAAGACCCTTCGACAGCCCAGGTCACAGGTTGACCTATTTTAAGACGAACGGAGATTAAGTGGCAGATTTAATCGACGCTGAACGTTAAATAATTGGTTCTTGCTGATTAGTGCAGATGGGCGGGCTGGGGAAGAATTTTCATCAGGCCAAATTGGGTTTTTTGGCCTTGCGATCCCCCGGCTCAAGGCACTTTGGTTGAATATTATCCTTAGACGTCTGGTAATGTGTTGAAACATTGTTAGCTCAGGTGAGTCTATTGGTTGTTGATCAGGCGGCTGTTGATTTGTTCGCCGAGCTTGGCAACTGACTTGCAAACGTTTCGTCACCTTACGAGGAGACACCGTCAGTGCGAAGTTAGGTGGGTACTTCCTCCCTGTCTGCGTGCGTTTATATAGCATCCAAAGGCTATCTGTTATCTTCTGACGCTATTAGCTACTTGAAGTGTAACGAATTTAGTGGATCTATTGGTCCTTAGATGTCTATCCGTAATGCTTTACTCATAAGGTTGCCGAAAATTCATCAACAACCTACGACCGGTTTCGCCCTTCCTGCGGCTTATCAGGGCTCATCACTAAAACATGAGGCGGCCTGATGCAGCACATTCAGTTGTCTGGAAACATCACGAACGAGAGATTCAGCTGGGTTCCAGTTTAGTCTCTCGAGAAACCAAATTTGTTTGCATATGAGTGTATTTCGCTCCTTAGATGTCGTTTACAACTATTGTTGGTCTGTGTGGATCAGTAGGGTCTAGAACAATTCGCTTGGGGAAATTAGATGAATTTTGGTCGGCGTGGGATTTGTACCTTAGTCTCATGTGGCTTCACTGATAACCATACACATCCACATGTTAGATCTGCTGATCCACGGCTGCTATTCAGACATTTTCCAGTTCTATGCCTTTTATCCCATTCAAGCTAGGATGCGTTGCGATTTCCACCATCTTGACTACTTATCGGTGTGTCCAATGTCCAGCGCGTACCCGGAACTTGATGACTCTTCAAATATGCCTGATATTCGCTCCTTAGATGTCGTTTACAACTATTGTTGGTCTGTGTGGATCAGTAGGGTCTAGAACAATTCGCTTGGGGAAATTAGATGAATTTTGGTCGGCGTGGGATTTGTACCTTAGTCTCATGTGGCTTCACTGATAACCATACACATCCACATGTTAGATCTGCTGATCCACGGCTGCTATTCAGACATTTTCCAGTTCTATGCCTTTTATCCCATTCAAGCTAGGATGCGTTGCGATTTCCACCATCTTGACTACTTATCGGTGTGTCCAATGTCCAGCGCGTACCCGGAACTTGATGACTCTTCAAATATCGCCTGATATTAATCTGTGGTTCTTGGTGGTTTGTTTAGGCGCCATTAATGCCCAGTGGCATCTCATCGGCTGTTCATCCGGTGTAAGCCTCTGTGAAATCATTGCATTTCACTTTATATCTACTATCCATGGTTTTATCTACCAACTAAACCATTGGCGAATGTGAAGTTCTAGAAAGCTGATCCAACTTTCACTGTATTGGCACCCTTCGATTGACCTCAGATATCCCAGTTTTGTACGGAGTCAATTGCCGCTTAATTAAATCTACTGGCCATCCTTTTTCTTAAAATGTCCCTTTTGTATCCGTTTAAAGTACCTTCTTTTCGACTCATTCAGTGCACAGCAATCTTAGTTGCCTGAATATTACTGAAACTATGCAAGAGTATACCGTCTTAAGATGGGCGGATGGGTGATTGGAGATGGCATCATCACCATCAGCATCATAGACGACAGCAACAGTAGATTAGAACACTGGTGTTCACTGCCATACAACCATTTAGTTTATTTGAATAAAGCTTTAGAATGGAAAGAAGAAAAAAAGTAAGGCAAGGGGACCGAGGGCTTACCCACAACAATCAGCATATGTCACAAGCACTCTCAGACTATCGGGATAGAGACTAACAGCATCATCGCTATCGAAACCGGTTAGCCGCCTTATGGGCCATTATATCCAGCCAAGCGCAGGGAGGGTCAAGTGGACCCTACCCAATGTCCATAGCACCCAAAATTTCCGTAACTTCCCTCATTCACTTCTTCTATGTCAAACTTGGTCCCGCTCTAGGTTTCCGCCACTCCGGTTTAGACACGGAAAACAAAGTCCAACCCAAGAAGCGATAACTCAGCATACGTAACTCATGGACCAGCCACCTTAGCATGCATTGCTGGATGCACTCTTTGAGTGAAGAACCATCCGCTTCATTGAGAACCCGTATGGGCACCAGTCGCGGTTGGCAGCCTAGGTAATACCTCCTTGCAAGTAAGGTAATAATCATAATTAATAAGGATAGCATTCATACCAAAGTGATTTTGATCTGTACAGCAGAGAATAAGTTATGTTATGGCCATGCAAAGAGTGTCAGAGAATAGTTGCAGCGAAATCGCTTGGAATTCGGACGTTGACTGGAGATCATATTGGACTGTATTTATGTCTAACTTCATACCAAACTGTCAGCAGTCGTTGTAACCCATGCTATGTCGAGGCAGACAAATCAGAATAGATTTTCCAATCGAATGTCAAGAAGATGTGCAGCAAGTTCGGTATTTTCCGAGGGCAGCCAAAATCATGAGCATACATCTGTTGCAATAAAACTGTCGCTCTCAGAGGACAGTACACAGTGAGGTTACAAGAACACTAATACATATCCTGTTCTAAATGTCTGTTCTTTTCCGAATTGTGCCGTACTCACGATCTCACCAACCGTAGTTCACAACGAAACCGAATCCTTAATGAGTATCGACTCACCCGTCCTGGACTCCTCTTCCTATGTCGTTTGAAAATGAAGGGCAAAGGTTTGTTCACTAACCGATGTGACAGAGGTGCCTATTGAGTTCCAGGTGTTCGCTGTCCTTCGGAATTTTCAATGAGTACTGGAAACTGAGTTGACAATTATCCTGGGGCATTTTGGTGACCACCCCTTCGGAACTGCTAACAGGTTCTGACCTGCTCCGGATCTTAAGCACTTGTGAGGTCATGGGGCGTGACAACCAAGCTGGGCCCTGTCCAGGTCATACAGGCTTTCATCACATTTTTGTTCTCTGAAGACTCTTAGGGCATCTCCACACATACAGAAGACCTATAGCTGTCGCCGCCATAAAATTATTCGGTTGTAGAGCATTGTGGCGATGCCGAAGAGTTCGATCGTATTTCTTCACCTTTCTCTAATTCCGAAACCATTGGATCTACGACGAACAGTTTCCCGTATGTCAACATGGGAGCCCGGAATTCATTGAGGATGAAGTGGAAACTACTGGGCGTTTTGTGTGACGTAATATTAGCTGGTTGGTCGGAGGAATAAGACAAAGTTTCGGCCACCAAGGATGGTCTTTATCAAGATCTAACTAAATGACATTAACCAACCGTTACATGAGTCAACTC
This sequence comes from Opisthorchis viverrini, assembly GCF_000715545.1. Classification (NCBI taxonomy): domain Eukaryota; kingdom Metazoa; phylum Platyhelminthes; class Trematoda; order Opisthorchiida; family Opisthorchiidae; genus Opisthorchis; species Opisthorchis viverrini. Next base: position 266,707 of record NW_008752125.1, read on the forward strand.
CGTCGCGAGCTCGCCATTTCATCTGCTGTTTGATTGACAGATTGGACGTGGGCATGCGCAGAAGCCACTGAAGCCGAGATCGTCACCATGCTATGCATCTGTTTGACATTCTGATTGAGACGCGCCACATAGCAGGTATGTGCTATCCGTTGTTCCGATTCATGCAGCTGCACCGGGTGTGAATGGGTACCACCCGGGCGTGGCATCGTTGTGCTTATGCCGACAGGCCTAACTGAGTGACTCTGGATTGTTCAAACTGAGCGATATGGTTTTCTCATACGGCGTGCAGAGCGGTGGTTGAAACTTTTTAAACCTGGTGACCATGCGCGTCATTTTCCCACTGGCTTCCTCTACATATATCAGAATGCAATCTGTGAATCAACTCCTGTAGACTCAGTGCTTGCTCATCCGGTGGTTAGTGGCCATTAGGTCCACTGGATGTCTGTCTATGGTATTGCCTATTGTAATTGCGATTAGAATCAATTGAAAGCCGTGGCAATTTGTTCGGAGGTCCTCCCCTGGTACAGTGGCTGGACGGTTGTGTGGTAGGTTCGGTTGTCTGGTGCTTGCCTCACTGCACCAGAAATAAGGTGGAGCGATCGTTTCATTCGAGTATCTCTTTGATTCTGCTTACCCCTATGCATCAGAGCAGGCTCCTACTCACCACCGGTTGTACCAAGAGTGCTTTCATACCCACTGGTTGAGACGCCTGGAAATCCAAACAACAAACAGAAAGGATTGGCTGGCGATGAGTTTTGAACCTTGAAAACGGCAAATTTCTGGTGGTGTCTAACTATTGGTAGCTAGGGTGGGTTATAGTTGGCTGTTGAACAGGTGGCGGTTGATCTGTTCGATGAGCTTGGCAAGTGTCCTGCAAACATTTCGCCAACATGCACCGTTGGGTGGTCGATTCCTCCACTTCTGCTTGCATTTATGACTTGCTAAAGCATAGTTCGTAACATGTACTGAATCTAACTTGACCTCGTGATAATCCCCCCATTCATTTGCTTACTCCACCCGTGGACTTTTGATCTCCACAGATAAGCAAGAGCCTATCTGTTCCAGCTTATCTGCACCAGCCATTCATGTTGCGGCAAAGGCCGTTTCATCCGACAATGGCATCTTATCATGCGTTTGTGTGTGTAAAGGTGTGCAGCTGACCTTACCTATGCGTGTTCGGGCCCCGTTCACTGAGCCTGTCCTGACCTGTTCAGTCATCATTTCCATGTGATCGCACCGGCAATCAGAATCACGAGACTGGCCTTGAGAGTGGCGACCACAACCCACACCACCGCTCGCTGCTGTTTGGTGTGCGGGCCTTGACACTGCGCTGTGCCGGTCAGTGACAGATTTACGCACTTGCTGACGCCACGAACATGGACAATTGAGGTTTCTTGTATAAATTCACCCACCTTTGTGTAATTAGTGCCGTAAACTTTCGAACCCAATTGTTCGTTTTGATATTCGAGTTCTGTCAAATCTACGCGTGACTCAAGGTTCCGTATCGGGAACCTAAGCAACGTGATTAGAATGTACACAAACAAACAGAAGTGGAGGAATAGGCTACCCGACGGCGCCCTGGAGATGTACTCGTGCATGGTGACGAAAGGCTTGCAAGCCAACTGCAAAGATAAGAGAACCGATCGATAGCCACCTAGTTACCAGCCCCCTCAAGGCTGCAGTGGCACAACGTGAAACCTGGTTGTGATGTTTACGATCGTGTTTGCATTTACTCATTCGGATAGCAGTATTGTTAACAAAGTAAGCAGTGGGACTTTGCAAGCTCAGTGGTTTTTTATTCTGGTCAGGCTCCTATGGCACAACGATTACCCCCAAAGGTTTCGAAATCTTTGGCCGTAACTAAGGGGAACATCCCACAACACTCATTTCGACTGTATTCACTTCCACTACGTATTGTCAAGCTTTGGCCTGTTTTCCACAAAAACTGTCAACGAGGAAAACAAAGCTTTCTTCGCTGAAAGTTAGTTCCAAGTATCAGGGGAATGTCCATTTGCTCTAGCGATTCTGTCTTGTCACTAATTACTTGTTCACGTAGCACCTAAATGTAGACAGACTGCAGTCAGATAAAGGTTATTGTACCACGAAAACGGTGTTCGGATGCTTAAAAAGACGATACGAGTAAGCAGTATTTCGAGCAAAGGTCTAATTCAGGTAAAATCTCTTCTATTAACGTGAGACCTTGAGGATGTGAGTAAAACTTTTGTCAGGGAACACCTGCACGCAGGCCTCGAAACGTCTCAAACCTGAAATAAATGGCGATTCTGAAATACCAACTGATTTCAAAGTGATTTTTGGGTACTCACTGGGGGCAGCAAAGAACCGCTGTTGGTGCAAGCCGGACAACCAATCGATACCCGTAACATTCTTCTGTCGAGGACATTTCTAAAACTGACTTGTCCAGTGTAAGGTGGACTAAAATGGAGCGAACCAGAATAGCTCGATGCTGTGATGTAAGCCAACACACTGAACACAGCGGAAAGTCTTCTCTAGTTTCTGAAAAAAGGTATTGTGATAAGAAGAAAGTCACTTGTAGGGTAGGAAAATAGACAAAGAGGACAGCCTACAAGTTAGACAGGAAGTGTCATGAAAACGGAACGTTCAGTGAGCACAAAAGATGAAAAAAAAACAGTCGAAAAGTTTGTTGTTACTCCGTTCACTGTTGAGGAGGATGTCGGTAGTTCAACTTGCGTTGGTAGGCAGCAGTTTGCGCCTTTGGCTCAGCACCATGGCTGCAGGCTTTTTGTCCAGGCGACATAATCACTGTGTCGTTGTAGAGCGTAGTGGAGCACTGCATCAGTGGTTGTGCCAAGCTTCACTACGCGCCATGCGACGGCGCACTGATGGCGTCATTTCGAATAAAGTATTTGCAACCAAACTGTTCTGTTAAGGGAACAAACAAACGACGACTGGGCTTACCCATACAGCCATTTTGCACCCACTTAACTACATGTTGTAACTCTGACAGTATTTGCGCAGTTACAGATGTAACCTTCTGTTTTATGCGTTGTTGTGTCGTTCGAGTACGTTCATGATGAAATCGACTATAGTGTTTTATTTATAGGATATTTTTGCGCAAATTATATGTTCAGCTTAGACACATCACCATGTCAGAGGCGCCAGTGCAATTTCGCCCCATAACAACTGGGGCATATCCTCATCATAAGGCTACTCATCATAACGGAGACCTGTAGCGGACTAGGACCTTATCAGCGTGTTCGGATAAATTAACAAGCAAAGTAACCAATACAAAATCACAAAATCACAATAGGAAAAGAATGAGTAGTCAAATGGGGACTCACGTCCACTACACCGATCCAAATGCAGTAACTGGCTGTGAAATGATATATTCACTTATCGAAATTTCCCGCAGATGGTTCCGCGTGAGTGATATATTCCACGGTAGGAAAGTTATACACGGCTAAAAATGTCACAGGGATTTACTGTGACGTTCAACAGTTGACACAAACATAGAGGTCTAGTCCCACTGTTTCAGCAGTCAACAAACAGTTCAACGGAGCGTAAATACACCCTTTCAGCAAGAAGTGAGCAGGTTGCACCGGAAAATTGTGTATTCATAACATTAAAACAAACGTCATGATACAATATGTACGACAGTTACAAAGTGTGGTTTAAGTTCAAGAAAAAATGATAACTTTAACAACGGATTACAGACACTACAGACCCTATTTTGCGTTAGTTTGTTTGCTAAGGCTTTTCTTCAATTTTGATCCTGATTCTAGCAGCACTCATTCGATTTCCATCATACATCCTTACCTCGGATACATATTGTCATGTTCACTGCAGCGCTTGCCAAACAGAGCGTCTAGGGAGAGAGAAAAGCTTCTGGAAGAACGTGCGTTCTTGACGAATTGAGAGTGACGGGAGCACTTCTGCAGGAATAGCATGTTTGGTCCACTAGAAGTTAGAATAGAAAACAGAAAATGAAAAGATTTCAGTAAATTTTCATGCAGGGGTTTACCTAAATGTACTCTCTCCAACTCACTGTTCATTCGTGCATTCTGTGGACCGCAAGGCATGTGATTTGCGTGTCTAATTGATTAGTTCTACAAGGATGTAACACATCAAGCTGGTAATTAAGTAGGCTGGGAATTAGACTCATGCTTTTGTATTTTTAAACTAGTATGGAACTTCACTGTTCCACTTGACGTGCCAGTGAATCTGATTTCCCCAAGCGGTTATCGACGTTAGTTGAACTTGCTGGATAGTACTCATTCTTACGCTCATTCGTAACGGTTCCGATCATGGCGAAAGGATTCAATGAAGCGATTTTCAGAGAGTAAGGAGGGTGAAAGCGGCTAAAGAAGTATTGGAACATGTCAGGAGACTGCGATAGTTTAAAGGTATTAAATCGCGTGAGACCTTCCGCCCATTGATTGACTCAAAACAAGTGAAGCGACAAATGTTTAGTTATTTTGGAGTGCTTCAAAATGTATTGCTCTGTGTAACATTAATTATCTCGATTCTGTTAAATTGGCAGGATAGCTACCTCATTACAACGGACCCCCTTGCCCGTAAGGAAGAATTATCTGTCAGTTTGAGGCAGTTGTCGAAAGGTGATCAACTGAAATCTTCTGTGGATGATAGAACATCAACCGTTCCTCACCATTTTTGCTTGATTAAGACTACGCAAACCATACGACCCCACAGATTCTTTATAGCCACATGTGGTCTTACTTTCCCAAGAAAAAACACTGTTTTGATCGGTCACGATAGTGTACGCGTCTTAGCGAGTGCATTGCACACATTTTAACTGTTATAGCAACATTTCTTACGTCGCTGAACATGTTGAATTTTCTCTGTCACAACCGCCACCGTCCGGCGTGCCTGCTGTGCTCGGATTCTGACGCGTCGTTCGGTTAGACTTTTGATCATATCTGTTGAAGTATATTTCTTGTTACAGACCGGCCTAGTGTTGAACCTTAAGACCTAGACCAATTGTGATTAATCTGATGGCAAGCTTAGTCTAGACCCAAGGCATAAAGATAGTGGAGAACGTCTTGTACAACTTTGTGCTGATCAACAGACGCATCCCAATGGCACTAGATCCAGACACCGTGAACGTCACTGCGTTACGCCCTTGTATGGTTTGAAGTTACACTGAATTCATCTCGCTGATCTAAGAATCATGCTTCAGATTTATCAGTCAATATCTCAATATCTCAATATGACCCTTTGAGAGACTTTAATTGTAAGTTGGAAAGGATAACAATTGCCATACAATGGACTATCCCGTGATAATGCCACCCTCGCTTACCTCCGGTTTTCCGGAGGTTGTAGGGGCGGGGTAAGATCTGAATGCGATAGGGGGTAAACTACGCCGGAGTGAAACCTCAGGCGACCGAATGACTCCATTGCAGCACAGTAAAGACTAACTCGGGTTCAAAATAAACACAAATGATACTGAATTCTCATCAGGACATTCGGTGAAGCCACATTCAACAGTCTGTCTGCAACCGAGTTGAACAAGGGCAAGTTAACCAGCTTGAGTGGGATATAATTCTACCTGCATAGCAGCGACTGTGTCCTACATTATCAGTACTGTCCTTAATAATATTCAGAATTAGAAGATCCGGCTGCAACGCCCGCCTAACTGCCATGTTATCCGAAGGAAACAGAGGGGCCGGGATACTGCCAGATTGCCAAGGTGAAGTCGAGATGTAGAGGTCGAGTTCGAACTACGGACCTTCTGTTCAGTAAATACGCTCTTTGCCCACTGATCCATGTCGCCGACAAGGTTTACACGGGTGTGTTTACAAGTAAGCTTGTATGGCAGAAAAGTCACCGCAGTTCCTCGAGTTTTAAAGCATGATTTAGGTTTATCTAATTTGCATAGACTGTAACAAAATGTAATCGTTTTTCGAACTGTAAGTAGAGAAGACAGTACTTCAATTCAAACAAAATTCTAGTTTTGTTTCTACAGTAAAAATCACTATCTGGTTGGTGTGAGTGTGAATATTTTTAAAAATGTTTAAAAAAAATCTGATTGACATAGTCTTGGGACTGGGAAAAATCGCTTACTTTGTTCCCTCATTCTCAGATTCACATGATGGTCTCCCACGCTAGCAAAGACTGGCGTCACTGTGGACTATGCAAATATGAGTTTTATTCTGACAACGGAGGAACACCGAACCATTTGCGATTGGTCACATTCAGTTCGGACCACGAAGCTTTTACAAAACCCAAAATACCCGGGAATCCGCTATTGAGTGAAGGTGGGAGCTCTATCGACGCATGGCCACTTCCAGCGGAATTAATGTGGCGTATAATCATGACGCATGAGACAAGACATCGGGAACGTCTGTTCCAACCAAGACCCGTTCCTTATTTACCTTTGGTATTACTGGATCAGCTGATCAATGGCAAGGCTATTCAAGCAACCATAGCAGCAAACTGGCTGGTAAGAAAAGCACAGGAAGAAATGGAAGGTATCCATTCAACAGATGAACCACTTTCCAACGTCCCAGATTTGATTACTACTGAAGAAGCCTTTTCTGATAATCCGAATAAAGCTAAGCTACCAAGTACTGCTGAGACCGAGGTCGAGGAGGCTAAAACAGCGCTGATCAGCGTGTTGCGTCAGAACGATGATGAATTAGAGGACGAAACCTCGGACCGGGGTGGCCAGGTTTCTCGAGCATCCAGTATACGACTGTCCACAATTGGCACGTTACCGGGAAGCAAGCTGCCATTGTGGCTCATTCGCAAGTTTACCGAGATTGGAGAAACGAATGCTGCTAAACAGGTGGAATTAGACTTTGCTGAAAATCTGTGACATACATACACTACAGTCCGGCTCGAATCAATCGAATCACAGCTGTTATGCACCGAACACTTTAGCAAAGCATGACATCACACTCCGTCTGCTCCGTCTAGACATCGAATGGACCAGACGAAACAATACTTTACGGCTGTTATAACAACAAAAAACTCCACCTAGCTGAAAGGAACTTCAAAATATATTTACATGGCCAGTACATCGGACGTTTTTCGTTATGTGTGGATGGGACTTGTTGGCTGAACCATACATGTGGTAAACCCACTTTGTCGAACAGTTTTACGGTTAGTCGTATTTTCCAATATATTCAAGATACAATTCAAATTCTATGTGCGTAAACGTCAGAAATGACAGGTCGTACGAAATTAGTGTGGAACGAAAAAAAACCGGCAAGTAAAAGGTTAGACGCAAAATATTACTGCTCTCAGTTAGTACGCAGATTGGCAGTCGCATATTCTGTCGAATTCCTCAGCTTAACACAGAAGTGAGCCTATTGAAAGTCAGTTGGTACGACTTTGTGCAACTGCCCACATGCACACCAACGCCCGACTGAAAAAAGCAGAAACTCTGTTTGCCGAGTTTGGCAGTTGGCGAACAGACCAATAACCAAGCAGCGCATTCGAGCTATCTAACCTCCGCAAAACTGCCAGCTTTGGGGGACATAGGCTAAAAAAAGAGAAAGGTGCATCGAATAACAATTAATTGTTATCTCATGATCTGTTTTCAATACAGATATGACATTAATAGCTCTTAATCCGAAACGTGCGCAGACCTTGTTGAATGGTAATCCACCGAGAAGTCCTGGTCTTCTGCTCAATTCAACGCTACCGCAGCTTGGAAAACCCAAATTCTCTTTTCGCCTGCCACTACCCCAATCAGTCCAGCAACTTAATCACTCTTCACAGCACCTTACTGTTTGGGGATTGCAACTGCAGAACATGAGAAAAAGCCCCACTTGGAACACTCACGCTTCTCACAGTACACGTGACTCCTGCGAATCAACAGCAATCAAAGATTAATTTTCCTATTTGTCTGACTACTAATGAGTACCGTGACTTGTGCTTGTTTGTCATTACCCCGTCTCCCAGTTTCTTTGCTCCCTGCTTAGGGTTCGCTAACGCTCTAGTTACCATTTCTGGAGTTTTGTCCCTGTCCGTCCTCACTTACAGTTTCGAGTGTCTGCTCCGACGGAAAGACAGGTGGCTCAGGGATCGAATTAGGACTCCTCGGGTGTAGTGCTTTTCTTACATTCTTTTCCTTAGTACAAGAAGTTCCCACAGATGCAAAGTACTTTTTGGCAGTGTATAAACCTGTTGGCTCAGGTACTTTTACTGATGGACGACCAAAGTATTTCGTTCCAGCAACTTCCCCGATCACTGTGTAGTTATTCCAGTTTTTTTTATTGGAAAGCCCGGTACATTTCACACAAAATTTGTATCTAAAATCAGCGAGGTAGTTATCTGTTGGAGTTAGAATGTAGAGACAAGAGGTTGGTTACAGTCGAATTATGCCGAGGGCCTTGGGTAGAAAGCATCCCATCACATCACGTCTCATAACATTCCTTTGATTCTACTGAAATTATAAAATGCACACGTAAGCACGAAAATGAACGGTTTACATCTTCTGGCCCTAATCGACCACCAAAAATGTGAGTGTCTTTGTTTCTTTTTCAACTGATTTGTATCCATTTCAAACCTTTTCGTGGAAAAGGAAAACAGGTCGAGGAAGCCGTACATGCGGCTAGTTGCTGGAGAAAAGTTAAACTGGGTTTAAACCTGACGTAGTAGTTGAATCGTGGCTTATGTCGAGATGTCTTATTGAACTCGTCCTATCTGGCAAGTCCTTGTTCTTCCGATAGCAGTGTCTAAGTGGAGAAGCCCGCGATTTCTGTCAACTATATGGAAATTCCAAGTTACTGCTGATTCCAAATTGATGTGCATGCGTCTACTTGAAACACGTTCATGGAAGTTCCCTTCAGAAGATCAATTTTCAGCCACGAGGTAACATCGTGCAAACTATTTCTGTTCCTGTCCTTGGGGGGATCCACGCGTTCCTACGAGAACCAAGAGTCATTTTACTACTGGCATCAACTTTGAGTCCAAGAAAGTGCAGAGACGTGCTCTACCGCATATAATCTTTGCGTGCACCAACAACCATTGTTTCTCTCAGGAAGGTCAGATTCCTGAAATCAACTTCTGAACGCCCGGAACCTACTGCTCCACCAAAAGCTCAACTGGAAAGCCGACAAGCATCCAGGCCAGTCAATCATTCGATCAATTCAGTAAAACCTGATGAGTGTTCTCTGCGCCACAGAAGCACGACCGAATGTGATCAGCGTTCAGGCTTTTCACAGAGGCACGATCGATGTTGATGGGTGATCACTAACGCCTATCAGACAGCCTGGATCAATGTCAGAAAGTCCCCTTTAAATAGCGTGGGGCCGTTGTAGCTTTTGTATTCGTTCTCGCTCTCTCGCTCACTCGCTTGTTCGGAATATAGCTGTTGTGTTCCCTTCTGTGAGTCTTTTCTCTCCGACACTAGGCACTGGAGCGGGTCAGCAGCAGATACCTCAGATTGACGAATCAACAGATATAACAGTTTATGCCTTGTAAAAAACAGCCTCGCGGACCTCTGGAGTTATTACTTCCTTGGACGTACTGTGGGAGACTTCAACATCAGGGAAGTACTTCAATTCTCATTCAGACCACTAAGTCACAAACAGGTCTATCTACATTTTCAACGTGTTGAATTTGAAGATATCGTGGAGTTTCAAGATGCTTCTGATTCTCTTCACCGGTCTGTCCTCCTTAATACACTTGCTCAGTGAGGAATTCGTCAGACGTTTGTGAACCTAATAAATTCTTTGCACTCCTAGACCACCGGGCGTGACTGCACACGAAAAGCTTTCTAAAATTCTTTGTGTATAAGGTGCTGTCATCTTCGAAGAGGAGAAGGCACAGGTGTGCTTTTTATGAATTAACCAAATTCATCACTTCTTTGTATGAGCGAAACTGAAGGTCATGTTTCTGAACATGCAATCTCTGAACATGTCACCTCCTATCCAAGGAAAGGCACTTGAAGTTTTGAAACGTTTTACGTATTTTGAAAGTTTTATAAAGTCCAATTGTGGTTTGACGGATGAAGTTACTGCACGAGACTCTGAGGCTCGGATCACGTTTGCTGATTTGAGACACCTGTGGCTGCACCAGGCTGATTTGTGGCGGATAACGCTAGCAAATACCAGTTCAAAGTAGTTAAATCAAGTGAGTAAAAATAGGCGAGATCATACAACTCACAGTTCGTTGGTACAGTTAGTTATTACCACCACAATAAATCCAAATCCATCTCCTTCCTGGAATCTTCCTCAATATATTCCTAGATACTTTCTATCCCGTCGTAGTCTGAAAGATAAATCACCGCTCGTCAATTCACTGACAGCGTAACTCGACACGGCAAGTAGGGAACACGCCTTTCACGAAGTACAGAATTTGTATTGTTGGTATGCATCCATATTTGTTTGCTTTCATTTAAATAAGGAAGAGAAGAGGAATGCGCTGAGATTTAGTGAGAGATAGAAAGTGGTACAATTTGAGTAATGCTAAGTTACAAAGAAAGTACTGATGTACAATGGTCAGAAGGATCACCACAGAACTCCCCCCTAGAGCGTTGCATAAACAAAATAAACGCTTGACAAGGAACGCTACTAAGATATGTAATTGTGCA
>NW_008752125.1:277721-288186 GCF_000715545.1 Opisthorchis viverrini
TGGTAAGCGGTAGTGTGGTTTACGTTAGTTGGCCATCCCACTAGTTCCTTCAATCTGTCTGGTTTTTCCAAAGCACAATTGGAGGACCTTGAATGGATGCTCATCAACTGGACCACAAAGTCGAGGAGTTGACCATTTACGCTGAAAAATACCGTATGATTCATTGCTGCCAACTTTCAGGGCAGCGCAAGTATAACGGATTCAATCAATTGGGAGTGAAAAATTATTTTGAACTGAGCAAGAACACGTACGCATAATTTCCTGAGGAATCCCTCAGTGCATTAAATTAAATTCACATGCGTTTCTAAACAAGTCAACATCAACATCATGGGGGACCTTTGTACGATCTCTCCCAACATGCTCTAATTTAGCTGACCCGGCGTTTAGAAAGCCTCATTCCTAAAGCAAAGAATTTTCGAATCTCTAAATCTTGCCACCGTCCATCAAGTTTTCTTTGAGACACCTTTTGCAGGTGAACTGATTTCTTCTTCTCTCTAAGGACCAACACTACACCAAAAAGCTGGTACTGAGGTCTCTTCTAGAGAACTGGTGAGTGTGTGCTAGAATAGGACAGTCAAATTTATAAGCGGTTTAAATATGTTCTGGTGTACATCAGCGATCCCTTTTTCTCCCGCTGTTTTCCTTCTACAACAGCTTAGCACTCAGAAATCCAGAGGTCCATGCACTTTTTAAGTGGATGTTAGCAATGCGTAATTAATGCAGTTCATTCGTTATTGACCCAACGTTTGCACAGGTCCTTTTGGCAGAAGATGTGGTGCTGAATTTTGTATTCTCAGGACGACCTTTCAGCGAGGGTCACGAAAGCGCGTCCTCCTCCACATTCCCTAACGCTCAGACAAAAGGTGGATTATTAAAAAAGCAACTACCGGCGCCACCCACATTTTCCCGGGATTTCAAAACACTGAGTTAGAGTTCTTTCTAAATAAACTGTCTCTACAGCGATGAAATATTTCAGGATGGGCGATGTTACCTAGTCAGCTGACGTTCGCTTGAGAACTGTTACTGTCGAAACCATTGTACACTACTTCAAGCATTGGAGTAGTTGACTGAATACGTTTCATTTATGGACACCTTGGCATGGAAGCCGGCCTCCAATGCGACCTTAATTTTTCGATTATCCACCAGAAATTCCGTGTTCAATCATAGGAGGCATCACTTTTTTTTAATCTGCGGGGATTGCACCAGGAGTTTACCTCAGCAACACGAGCGACAATGAAACTCCCGTCAATGTTTTTTCACATAACCTCTGGCCGCTCCGGGGTCTTGCATTAAGGTGCATTACAGTTAGGACACAAAGAGATTGTAGTTGATCCTGATTGACGTAAAAACTGTCGTAGCGTTGTCTGGGTTAATCAGTGTCAAACTTGCGCCGCAGCATTCGAGGCTGACATAAGAAAAATATTGGCAAAAATTTCGGTGCGTGAAATTTGGTTGTTTCGACCACAAACACGCATGTTAAAGTCCCCTTCTCTCTCGCCTCGGACCGCACTGATCTGGTTTCAGGATTTTAGTTACTTTCCGGCTGCTGTGAAAGAGTACATACGAAAGAACTGGGTCAGCCGCTTATTTCAACGCATTTGGCGGCAGTTTTCGGAAACGAATCTTAGTGGTTGATAAGTGCGTCCGAGCTCAGCGTTGATTTCTAAGATTCGCAGGGCGCTGTTGGAAGTGTTCACTCATCATTCTTAACAAGTAGATTTTTCAGCGAGTCTTGAAGTCGGTGCATGGCTGGCGGAGACGAGCTACATTAGCTTGTAGTGGTTAACGGTCCTATAGAGTCTCTAGTGAACTGAACAAATTAATGATGTAAGCCAGATACAAAGTCACAAAGAGAAAAATACAAGTAAATTTTTACTCACAGTTCAAAAATAGGAGATTCCGTAGTTCCGTATTCCGTTGAACCACCACACCAAGAATAGTTCTATCTTCCTGGTATCCCAGATCTCCGGTGATCGAAATATTATTCCACAAGCGTGAATATATTAGTCCAGCGTTTGTAGCTGAAATGTTTGTTCACGTTTAGTGTTAGCAGCGGTCAATTATAGCCAACCGGCGGTCACAACAACAGTCACTCAGCAAAAGTCTCAAAGTCACGTTGGAGCCAACGCGCGGGCGGTAGCGGTTGTATTTCATTAAAACAAACTTTTGTACAGCGAGGTGACTGATAATGATGGGAAAAAAGAAGGTGATACTGAGCATGAAAAAGAGCAGTTTACAAGTGCTACAAGCTGATGAGACATAGAAATGACTTGATAGGGGTGCTTACTTGAATTTTTACGGCGTCGATGTTGTCTGCGCCGTTTCAGCGACCATATTCGTCAGTGATAAAGCCAAGCTATTTTATCGATTGTATGAATGTGCGTTTTTTCACCGCGCTCGGTAGACATACTATTGGATGCAACTTCACACACCAACGCGATGCCAGAAACCCTAAAACTAAGTCATCAAGGTAAGCTGCAACCCAGTGAACATCCTTTGGCATTGATTTCTTGATTTGGTGGAAAAGGATGCCAAGCATGCGGCTGTCGAGTGCACCAGGGGAGATTGCTATGCGGTTTAACGTCCAAAAGCTCTCGGAAGTCCCTCACGAATCACACCTGTAGATACCTCCTAGTTGTTCAGTCATCGGAGGACGTCTTCATTCACTTGGTTGCGTGAACAAGGAGCAGCCACGAGGCTAAGGGCACTGATGGGGATCTGGTACATTGCAGAGACCAGTAAGGAAGTCTAATCATTATTAGCACACTTCGTGCCATATAACTGGTCAGTTGGGTAATACCGACTCCCTGTACCCGGTCCGGATCCTGGTCAACAACCAGGAGCTGCGGCCTAGAAACCGGCTTGGGGTTTCAAGAAAGGTTGACTTTCGCATATATGTACCACCAAAGTTGTTGGAGATCTGGGTGCGTACCGTCGCAGTTCATCTAACCAACGCTGAGAAACCTGACTTTCCGATGGGCCGTCTCGAAGAGCTGCGCATGAGGTAAAAACAACAATAACGAAACCTCTAACAACAGCTTTTTTGTCAACTCATGAGATAAAACTTGGCGCGTGACTTCAGACAGTATGCAGCTAGGGCTGTCAAGCGGGGCCCATTAGACCCACAATGCTCTTAGCTGCAAAACCTTTGCGGGTGGAATGATTTTTTGACGCCGAAATGTTGCACTTCGTAGCTCATGTGCTCAAACGCCGCTGGTTATTCGCACAATGAGATTGATTTCTCGAAATCTACGGCATTTTCAGACTTGCCACTTCATAGTGTAGAATGTCTATGTATAATATATATGTTCCTGTATTATTGAAAATCATTTACTATGGCGATTTGTTTAAGTGAACACCACCGACTGCGAATACGTTACCTTAGTGGTAAGAATCTTTCCGAATTCATGCGCCACAAACTGCCGCACCTCAGATGACGTCGTTCCATACCTCAGCAGGGCCCTGCATGTGCCCAACTCGTCTTCGGTTAGGCGTCGATTGACTGGAAGCCGATCGTATAGCAACTTCGACAGTTTGTGGTTGTGTTCCAGAAAATAAGAGGTCACTGCCAGTTGGTTCCTTTGCCTCCGTAGACAAAACACACTGGACAGCTGGTGCTTCGCGTACTTTTTTATTAGAAAGTACGCTCGGCTTACTAGCTTCATCGGATTCCACGGCTTTCCGTTGGTCTTGGAGGGCGCCTTCTGCCTTTGTAGTACACCCATTCGTAACGCAAAATAGCGTTGGTGCTTCGATTACTGGATGAATGCACAAATACCACAAAGATATCCTTCATGTATTCATTTAAGGTGTTCTCAAATGCCGTGAAGGATGAAAACGATACACCCACAAATTTCTCAACGAAGGCCATTTCCGAAGCCATAGCAGACGGAGTTCAAAGCCGAATGTGCGCCAATAATCTTCAAAAGCGATCGATTAAAACAAATCGCGAAAAATGACGGCAGCTGAGGGAGACTTTCAGACTGGGCATATATGCAAAGAAATGAAACATTTTGACGTTAAAGTTTTTATTTCACCCGCAGGGATTTCGCAGAAAAACGCATTGTGCGTCGAGCCGCTGGCTGCTCAAACTACAAACCAATCCAATATACTTTCATATTCTTGCAGGTCGCCAAATTTCCATGTCTACCGAACCAAACGTACCTCTGGCAGAAAAATCTGGTGGAATACTTCCCTAGCATCGCTGAGACCCCCGAATGCCTAGATGGGGATCAAAAGCGTGGACTGCTTCCCTGGAACCGGCTGCATGTCTGCTTTAGTCCATCAGAGACACGTCGTAACTTTCGAAAATTCAGTTCCATTTTGTGGATACTGGGTGCCGTCAAGCAATCAAGTGGTGTATCTAGTCGAAAATTGCACAGCCAAAACCTTCACTCCACAATTAGTTGTGCCACTTTGATAAGCCAAGTGAATCTGCAATGGATGCCGTGTGTTTCGGGATCGACGTAAACCTTTTGTGAACCTCCTGTTAGGCTCTGGAGGAGCGGGCCGTTCAAAAAACGGTTTTGTTTTTGGTCATACAACTTTGTGAAATAATTTTCTCTCTGTTTAAATCGTTTAAGACTGTAACACATGATATTTTATCCAGTTTTTCACTCTGACATAACTTGTGTGTAGAAGTATCTGTCAGTAAACACTCAGTTCCCGCGGTTCACCCAATAACCGCCAATCGCCAGCCAGATCACTACAGGCTGCTGTCGTCTACAGCTACCAGCGGGACACATAATAGGTGAGCTAGGTGGATGTCCAACAAATTTAGAACGTCAAATGCGATGCAACGCTTGCCAGGCCTGACGACAGTTTAGATATACCTGTTCGCAGGATGACCAGATAAGCTAGTTATCCAGCCCTCCTGATCCTTTTTCCTGCGTCATTTGCATCTACCTTAGGGGTGCCATGCACTTTACAGCTAGCGAGAGAGCTGCGGTAACAAAAGTAAGCCCCCACTTTTAATTCGAAAGGGCCAGTTCAAATGTCTAATCCTATTCAAGACACTCGGGGAAAATGCGATACTTCCTTCAAGAGCTCTTGAAGACGTAAACACAAAAAACGAAGTTGCCAAAGCTGACACCAGGCGCTCCCCAACTCGGGCCCTTTGACTGCAGTGCAGGTTATCCAGCTTCTTGATGTGGCAATCAAGAGGTCCATGGCGAATCTGGCGGATAGGCCCATCAGAAATAGCAGGTTGGTTATCTGAAGGTTGCTCTTCAGATTAGTTACACCGACAAAACTACAGATTTGCTCACTGCCGATGTCGTTACAAGGCTTGAATAAGAATCGCTCCACATAGGATGGCGACGCAAAAAGAGAAGCAAGCAAACTCTTGGGCCACCAGCCTCACTTTCCCCTCCAAGTGCAGTACTGAGGCCCTTAGTACAGACTGCCAGTATTCAAAGAGCCTTCCCGAAGATTAAACGGTTATCCGAGGCTCGCCCACCAGAGGGGCAAAAACTGGGCCAAGGTGTTCCTAGAGGGCCCCAGAGCGTTCTACGGGCGGCAGAAAAGCTGACTCCAGATCGGATGACCCCAAACTTATGGCCAGTTAGATGCTAATTGTGGCCTCTAATGCTCTCAAAAGCACGTCGATGTAACCAGCCGTGACCCCAGCTTACAGTTTCTACTCAATCTTCGCGGACCATTTGCCTACCAACTAAGTTGAAGATCGGGTTAAAGCAAGCCTCTCGAGGACACAAAGTTCAACATATGTGGAATTATCGTCACTTATTTCCTTAGCGGACGATTAAGACGCAGCGGTGAACTTTCTACAAGTTGGTAAATAAGCCTATTACTGCATATGTTAGGTTCTAAGCCGATTTGGGTCAGCTCTGCTGAGACTAGCAGCGATCCTCTCTGACAGATCAAGTACAAGCGTTGACCATGGCGTCGGCAACTTCCGCGAGAGCCCGACGGTGCTGGATAGACGAAGCTGCCGGCACACCTCACTCCACGAAAGCCGAACTGCCCGATTTTGGACTCAGGCGCTACTCATGACCCCGATAGCCAGAGCCGCAAAAAGAAGATAGTGTACAAAATCTTACAACACCAAGCTGGCCAAATTTTCTCGGACAGGGCGGGAGTCCCCCAAAAAGGGGAGAGAAAACGCGGCCAACCAAGCAGCGCAAACTTTGGCAATTTAAAATGCTGTTTGCCTGATTCGGGGTGAAGTCCTTCGCAAAAATCACCCTCTTGGGAGTGCAAATAAAGGAACTACTCTTTGGTGGCGCCATTTAACACACACGCCACCCAACAGGTCCCCACGGAGACAACTTGCCGGTAGCCTTCAAAGAAAGCTCAAAAACCAAGCGCACAGACGTTTGACCCAAATCCTCGAATAAGCTACAAGAAGTAGCAATAAAATCTTCATATAAGGGCTATCTATCAGAAGCAAAGCCACTTCAAACAGACAGGAGTTCTTGAAATCTCCAAAGCAATAAGCGAGCAAGTATGCTGCAAAGGCCTTTTCCGAGCCTTGTGGTCAAACCCGGGGACAGTTATTGAGTCTGGTATCCCATCTGATGGCATATCTCCCCGCTGCCCAACTTTGGAGACAGCTGAAGTGCTTGGCCGCAAACTACCTGACTCTTTTCAGCAAACCTCGCAATTTTTAACAACCGGATTTCTTTGTACAGCCATCCATAATCAAAGTTACAGAAACCTGGTGCACATCAACATCTCTTACGTGGAGATTTCGATAGAGTTCACCCCATTTTTGAGCTGACTCAAAACGTGGGAGGACAGGTGGGGTTTCTCTATACTTGCATGCAACTTTGACCATTCCGATCGTCCTCTCTGACACCAAATTTTTGTGGCGCACTGCGGATTCGCTTCCCGCGGCTTTGAACTGATTATCTTCCTATTGGTGCAATCTACTGTTGCACTTGAAGTACACCGAACCACGACCAGTACCTCAGACAACCACTTGAGTAACTCTCTTCTAGCTACCTTTTCATGCATCTCTCACTGGCAGATAATTTTAACGCACTCAGGACCTCTTGCATGGGATTCCAGTGTATCGGACCTGGCGGAAATTTTGCATCAACGCAGACCAAATTCATTGTGCAGAGCGCTCGAACCCATAACGTCTCCGCGCCTACAAGATACCATGCAGGATATGCACCTCTTACAGTATTTAGTCCTCACTAGCGAGAGATAGATGCTGATTATGGATACATTGAGACGAACTGATCACTGTGTGCTGGCAGGATTTCATCTGCCACTGAGCCATAAACCCGGAAAATCAAAATTGTATTTGAAGCCTCCGTCGCGCAGGCTTCTCAGAAATGCGAATCCTTGTGGCCAACTTAACCTGGAACCAGCTTAGCCACAGGAGACGAGGTTGGTGCACTCTTCGTTAAAAAGAAACCAGCGTGCAGTCAGCTGAACTCAAAGCTTCCCAAAAGGATTCAGCGTCTTCTGGAAGCGAGGTCCAAGATACCTTTCAGAAAGATAACTATAGGGGACACGGGATACGAGCAACCGTTTCTTAAGGTGCAGAACCGCCGGAAGCCAGAAATGTTCCAATGAACCATGAAAAAACGTGCCACGATACTAGACCTTGCCCAGAAAAACAAAAAATGTAATTTCCAAACACATGGGACGCCACAGGATAAACAAACTAATGACCTTTTCCTTGAAGGATAGAAACGCGGAACTGAGGAGTGACCCAATAATAGTAGCTGAAACCAACAATGAACGCCGCGTAGCCGTGTATTTCACCCCAGCGACCTGGTCACGTTCACACATTTAAAGACGTAACAACAAACGGCTGCTAACAGGCGTGGTCTTCACAGAAAAGACACTTGCCAACTCTTGCACAAGACCAACTCCGGCACGTTGTGGCTGGACGAGGTCCATCCAAGGATCCTGGAGGAAACGTCGCTCACACTGGCGAGGCATTTCTACCCAGTGTTCCGTCAGTCGCTAGACAAAGGTAACTTTCCTCTTGTTTGGGAAGAACCTATTGTCACCCCGATCTACAATACTGGTGACCGAATTTCACCTGACAGCTGCAGGCCCATTAGCCTCACTGGCACTGTGCAAAATGATGGAACGCATTTTGAAGGGAGCCATATTAAATCAACTCAGCACAAACGACTTGATATCCCCAGCGCAACGGGGACTTTTCTCAAACCGCTCTGGCGTCTCTGACGGGCTCCAGTGTATGTACAGTTTAACTCAAAACAAGGACAAGGCGCTCATGTCGTGTGCAATATTTTTTGGCTTAACGAAAGCATTTGATCAAGTTCAACAAGTACCGCTGCTCCACAAGCTTAGGTCTTATAGGATCCAGAGAGAAACTCTAGGCTGTATTAAGGCGTTTCAATCGAACAGAATATTTGCAGTGAAAATAGGTTGCGCCGACGCATCTCCTCCACCGAGCTCCAGTGGAGTTCCCCAAGGTTCTGTTTTTTGACCCCTTTTAATTCTGCGTCAGCGATATTCGGATGTTCTTGCAGGTTCATATATATTTTTTGCGAATGGCTTGAAATCCTGGAGTTTCAATGTCAGCACCCTCAAAATGTATGCAAATGCCGCAAAGCAGTAATCTTTGGATTGGCACCTTCCTCTAAATGACGAAAAGTGCGTCCATATGTCATTCGGAGGGGACTCAGCGAATGCCTTTGTCGTGCATAGCGTGAATGGACCAGAAGGCATCAAGAGGATAAATGCCAAAGGGATTTAGGTATCTGGCTGCCTTCAAAGATGTCATTTTTACTGCAGTACGAGAAATCGGTCCAACAAACTCACAGTTTTATATTCTTACACTGGTGGACCTCCAGATATTCTATGGGGCCTACGTCGGACCACTTCCTGAATATGCCAACCAAGTTGTCTAATCAGAGCGCGAGAAAGACGTAACGCTCTCCAAGCCCGTTCAACGATCTGCCACGAAAATCATCCCCGGCTTGATTTTAGTTGATTACAAAGCGCGCCCGTGGTGCTTGGGCCATCCTCCTGGAGTATCGCCAACTCAAATAGAACCAATACTTACTTACTCCCTGTTTGAGCAAGGTTTGGCTAGCAGGTTTTTACCGTTGACACAAAGCACGGCGGGGACATGGTAAGAAGACTTTCAGGCTTAGAGCGCAACCTTTCTTTAGGAAAAATGTTTCTCATTTCGGGTAGTTTGTACTTGAAATGACGTCCCTTCGACGGCTGTTTGAGCTGCATCAAGTCATTGATTCACACACTTTTGGAAGCCTTTATATGCGGGTCTTTGCGCTGACAAGCTTACTCCCGCGCAATAAGAACCTAAAAAGCAGCGATGCAACATTCTTTTGCTTGTGACCTTCTGATAAATGAAAGTAGCTGAGGGAAAAAACAAACCCACTAAGGGATCTTGAGTGACAGCCTTGGTTTAGTGTATCCGTGAATCTGTGGATGCACCCGGCACAGTAATGGTATTTGACCCGACTTAAACTAGCAAGCAATCGCACGGCTATTCACATACTCTGTAATTATTTAATCTCCCTGACCAGACATCTTTGGGACGGTCGAATTGGTCGCACGCGTTAATTGCCTTCAGTGGCAGGTAATTAACAACTCATCGTTGCATTGTTTTTGAAGTTGATGAGGTATTGACTATTGGCAATGGGGTTCTGCAGTGTCATGTCAGCATGTTACCCAATACTGTTCAGCAGCATCCCAGGGCGAATGAAGACCAGAAGCATAGAGAAAGAACTCGAACTATTCCTCTGTACACGAACTATCCTCGAAACACTCGCATTTCTGGTTGACACTACCAGGTAGGGCGATGAAGTCTTCAAAATATTTTCTACTAGCTGCAGGTACAGATGAAGGAATTTGAATGAGGAATTTGATTGCCGAACACTGCGATAGGATTTTGACTGCTTCATCATTTACTAGGACGTGAGGTAGCTTCGACGGAATGAGATAGCATGTTGTTCGCTCTTCAGAAAGCCTCTTTTGTAACGTAGTACTGACTACCAGTTGTTTCTCAGTCGTAAGGGACTCAGATGCAATTAGTGCCGCTGTGTTACCTTGCGTCCCCTTGCGGCTGGGCAGTCTCCAAGTGAATATGACTACACTGCCATCAGCTACTGTTTGCAGGGCTCAGCCCATGACTTCTGATATTTTTGTACTGCACAGGTTGATTCAGATAAGGACCTGGGTTGGTACGGGTTTTTACCAAATTTTCTATGTGAGTCCCGGATGTGTGTGAACGTCAGTGTGGGGATCGTAAGTGTGGGAGAGGTGAGTGAGTGAAGCTAAAAGACGCACTATATACAAGGACTGAGATAGATATTACATTATGCCTAATAATAATAATTAATAATAATAATAATGATAATGTATATTCCCAACTTGCGGGTGGCATACATCTGGCATGATCATGCGTTTACAGTCAGACTGTGGTATGATAGGGGGATTTTCGGGTAGTGGGGATTGCGCGGAAAGGGGACAATGTCATAAACAGTGAGGG
>NW_008752125.1:289273-294971 GCF_000715545.1 Opisthorchis viverrini
GGGCTGGCGGGAATGGACTTCTAAGCTAACTGGTTAATCAAGTGTTTATTACATGAGTTGGATAATACCAGGACAGAAATTGTGTGCTTGAGAAACAGTCACCAGTCCCCGAAGCACTAGTATCAGCCCTAATCTGTAGGTGATGCATAGCGATGAAAACTTTCGTGTCTACCACTGAGAGTGGTGAGTAGATGTATTCTCTGTTTGGATGACGGAATGGGCTTTGGTGCTGTGTAGCCTCTGTTCTGACGAAAGCAGATAAAACCATGCTCGCCGATGTAAGCCATGAACATTGCAGAGTATCTTCGGGCTATCCCAAGTGATCTTTTAATTTTCTTTTTTACGGATGAGGCCAGTTTTTTCATCTGTGGTTTATGGCATTGCCAGTTGCATAACTCCACCGGGGCGAGTTCAAAACCAGCAGCAATAAACAAAAGTCAGCAGTACTTTTTTGATTTCCTGAATTTAAAGGCCAGACTAGGAACAACCGGCGATGGTCGATGCACCCGTGCTACTGGAGGGGTGGCGGATATACGCACCATTGTGCAACGTAACAGGGCGACCCTCCCTGTAGGGCGTACCCGTCCACCACACGAGGTTTTTCTCCCTCGTGCATGCTGCCAGATCTGCAAGGTGGAAAACCATCCAAGCAGTCATAAGTGCGGTTTGTGCATTACTAAATACTCCAGCTACCATTTTTTTGATCGGGGAAAGCAAGGCCAGTGAAGACAGCTCAACCAATCCGAACAAGCAGCAGCATACAGGCACTGGTGGAGGCAAGTCGCGAAGGAGAAGTGAAATGACAGTTGTCAATGAGTCGGTGGGACTGGAATGTTAGGACTCCATGTATCAGATCTCGTTTAATCTCCATCTGGCTTACCTCATGTCAGCTTCGGTCTCGGTGTGACCTTATTGTTCCGACAACCACTTGTTGCGGTGGTTTAACCAATGGCATACAAACGTATCTGATAAACGTCCGTCGTACCCCAATAAGATAGCTCTGTTTCTGTACGACCACTTGACGCCAGGTCTAATTCTGCGAGATCCAGCCGAGCGGCCAATCGCTGATGTTCTCCACAACAGTATACAGGATAGTTCAAAATAGAAACCGAATCAGTATTGGGTAGATTTTAGGTGAAATTATTTGTACCTGCTAAAGGCGAGCTGCCTTTGTTAGGATCCCTGGATGTTCGGTTAAAAGAACTAAGAAATTCTGCTGCATAGTTTCGTGTATGCTTTGAGCCTATAAAGTACATAGTGCTGCTGCAGTTTCGGCTGGGATCGAACCTAAACCTCGCTTGCGGATTACAGGAAATTTGTCGACAGCCCACGACCGGTTTCGCCCTTCTTGGGGCCCATCAGGTGGGCGCAGTCCTTGAGTTTCCATACACCCTATGTTCTACTTGAAACCAAATTGCAATAAATCAGAAAAATACACTCGGTTGCAAACCGATTTGGCTTATTCCTAACTTGTTTATTTATTCCCAACTTGTGAGTGGCATACCGTTAAGCATGATCAGAATGTAACAGTAGAATAAAGCATGGCTGGCGGGGATTGTGTGCTTATTGTTGAATAGACAAAAGGCAGCCTCATAGGGGATGGGCATCAACCTATAGAGACGTGGTGACCACTAAACCTGCACGGGCTGGGACGCACAGTTAATGTGTGTTTTCCGAACGGAATATCGAGCAAGATGGGATCGTTAGGATTTGAAAGTGTTGGGCAAATCTACGAGGCGAGGAAGGGCAAAAAAGAGGCTCCCTGCCTGACACATGATTAGAAAGGTGTAACGGTTGAAAATGAGGAACCAGAACATCAGATCTGGTAAAGCAACAGAGTTTGCGTCATCCAGCCGGTCATATTGAATTGAAATCTAAAATCCCCGCTGGGGCCTCACGGTCTTGGACTGTTATGCTCATGGCCAGGGGCACAAAAGGCGTTGGTAGGGATAATGAAGAGGACCGGTTAACAAAGCGAATAAGCGGTGAGAGGAATCCCAGGAGCATGGGGTACTGGTGTTGCTGTTGGGGAGTCAGGCATAATAGTTCCTCGGAAGAGTGAGATAATGGCAACACGCGAGCAGGAACGCGAACTGTATAGAAAGTTATTGAATTTTGCGGAAAGCACAGACGCTCAGAAATGGTTGATTTCGAGCGAAAGGTTAAGCAGGTTTGAATGAAATTTTCATAGAGGCGGTTGGGGTCAGATGGAAAACCCGTTCGCAGTTGGAGTTAATGGAATGAGCAAGCGAGATGGTACGGCCGAGAGAGAAAAGGGAATAGCTGCGGGGTTGCAATCAAACTGGGTATGGTAGTGAAATGCCATCATTGGTCTGACATGCTTCGGTTTTTGGACGGCCCCGTGACGGACGTCACATTCAAGGTCATTGGGCTGGGATGCACGATTCTTTGAGCCTTGCCCGCTCACTCAAGCCTATTTCAGCTGGTCGGCCCCTTTATCCGCTGTCTGTTGTAGCACGTCCTGATAAGCACTTCCATGGATCCAAAACACCGATGTATTCAGAATAAAAAAACGCTGTCTCATGCGTGAGCTAGCAGAGGTTGGCAGAATTCACGCGGCTTTATGCCTCTAGAGCAGATCGTTTGGCAAAGCATCCACCATTTCTCTTGGCTAGCAACTGCACGTACTGAGGTAACCTTGTCGTTCAAGCATGCCATAGGATCGTGCGCTTCACGTTCATCTCCAATATCTCTTCGCTATATACTCTGGATATCTAATTCTTACGACTAGCCCAACTCCCGGACTTACTAGCCACATTCATGCGCAGCACGTGATATCAGAAAGCCATGCACATCCCCAGTCGGTATGCTACTGTCAACCATAGCATTCAACTAATAACATGTATTTCCCTGAAGATCTGTAACCCACCTCCTCAATGACCGCTGCCCAAACGTTTCAAAAACGTCTCTAAATATCTGCCAGCTAACTGCCCAGACGTGGGCACTAGTACGGGAGCACGTACGTTCCAAACACAATTTTCGGATTCACCTATTCGTATGCCCCCTTCCCCACCCGGATTCACGGATGAGTTCACAGGTGGTTATAAGCTTAGTTTTACATATTTGGCCGGTGCACGTCAATCATTTTCCTCTATGACCACATTAAATTGCGTCGACCACATACCGTCATTTTCTACCATCTCCACCTGAAGTTTGATTACCGTTTTTGAAACTGGGTACTGTCAGCCCACGTCAGTGGTTAGAAACTCTAACAACTCCTAGGTGCCTGCTCTGTCCTGTCGTAGGTCATACTGCCAATTCTGAGCGGCAACAATGAAACATGCTGCGTCCTCGAAGAATTCGGTCGCATCGGATTAAAACTCGGATCACACACTGAGTATGCACTACTTTATCAACCCTCCAGCTGAAGATCACAGCTGGTTTCCGTAAAATTCGGTTTCGGAATTATTCCCATCAAGCGCTGGCCGCCTTGCGCCCCGTTATTCCCGTATGTTGCATATTTACATTTCGAATACCTGTATCCGGGGCCTGCTTCGGCACTGCCACTTCTGTATCCATCTGTAGTGGATAGCAAATACCAGTTCACGGTAGTTAAATCAAGTGAGTAAAAAATAGGCGAGATCATACAACTCACAGTTCGTTGGTACAGTTAGTTATTACCACCACAATAAATCCAAATCCATCTCCTTCCTGGAATCTTCCTCAATATATTCCTAGATACTTTCTATCCCGTCGTAGTCTGAAAGATAAATCACCGCTCGTCAATTCACTGACAGCGTAACTCGACACGGCAAGTAGGGAACACGCCTTTCACGAAGTACAGAATTTGTATTGTTGGTATGCATCCATATTTGTTTGCTTTCATTTAAATAAGGAAGAGAAGAGGAATGCGCTGAGATTTAGTGAGAGATAGAAAGTGGTACAATTTGAGTAATGCTAAGTTACAAAGAAAGTACTGATGTACAATGGTCAGAAGGATCACCATACATATGTACAACCCATCGTATTTAAATTTTGTGGGACGTTATTATTTTGGAGGGGCCAACGCCTTGTGGACATGCTGTTAAATACCGGCATTTTGGAAAATACTGAAACGTGACTAACTGTGCAACCCACATTTTTGGCCAATCAGAACTAGGCTTGGTGCTGGACCAGCAGGTGGCCTGTTATTCTGGCCTATCACGCGGAAGTCGGTCTTCTTGGCCGTGGCAGCGTCTAACTTTGAGTGGTAAAATGGATCTGTCTCTGTTTCCTACCCAATACACCGCGATCGGCTTCGTGGCAGATGTCCTGTCAAACGACTCGGATTATCTTTTTTGAGGTGATCAACCTATTCGTTGATTGTTTTGCTTGTTAACTTTCTTGTTCCAGTCGCAGATACCAGTTAGGTTAGTTTCAGCGTATCTTCGATGTCTCACCCCATATTTCAGCATTCTGGACCCTAAAAACTTCCCAGTAAACACGAATCCATCTTTCGACTGACATATGACGGCTCACGGAATTGTGTCGCACTCTTGACCAGCAGAGGTGTGTGCAACCCTCGCACAGTTTTAGAATCTTGAGCTTCACAGCTTACATGCATGCAGATTGTGTATCATTTGTAGGGCTGTGGGTAAAACCCTTCGTCGAAAGTCCACGTCAGGGGATTGATTAGTCGCTTCATCCAAGAGTTTTCCAGTGGCCAGGTGAGCCGTGCGTACCTTGCGTACCCACAGAAAACTCAAATGAAATCAGCAACATATGAGTATATGATCACAGTTAACTTAGGTGTTCCAGAATGAGCTTAGTCTGTAGGTGATCTACATCTTTTGTTTGAGGTCTGCTGAATTGTTGGGGTGGGGTTGGGGACTGCAGCCAAGCGGGTTCGGTTGTTTTGGAAGTCGGTGCTGCATAAAAATGGTCTGCGATTGACACATAAGTGCATCATTCATAGGCTGATTTTTTACCACAACCTTAAATAGGTTCCTGTTGTTTTCTCATACAAAATTTACCCTCACAATACCCCATCCACGACTTTATAAATAATAGTTCAGCTGTAACACCTTTTCCGTGTCTGGTTGCTATGCTACCCAAGCCTAAACAGAGGAAGTCGAAGGGCAAACGTCGGATTCGAAACCTGGACCTTCAAATTCCATCAGATGGATCGACCATAGGTGTTTAAAGCATGTCCCGAAGTGTTTTTGCCTTGTTGGCCGAGTTATGCCTGGCTTTGTATTTAAAACGGATCTGTTGTTATAAAAAAAGATGTTAGCAACGGTATGCATAGGGGGAATAATGGACATGGGAAAATAAAAGCAAGTTTGTTTTTACTTGTGATACATGAGATAATTAAGGTGATCCGAATCATGACTACACGACGACCGGTATAGTGTGAGATTTCTTCTGTTCGTGCGATTCCTGATTGCATGTGGGCTTATATACCACTGGGGTACGCACATCAAAACAGAAGGATAAGTGGGGTCAGCCAGAGCTTTTAACCCACCGTACGTTCCAATCCCATACCTGGATACTGTTGATCACAATGGTAGTAATGATCACAATGGTGGTAATGCAAACAATACTAAATAATCTAAATAGTTCTGCCTCGTGGTTTGGTATGCGCTTCACACCTGCAAAGTTTAAAGTGCTACTGCAAGACTGGGTGGGTTCGAACCCTAACCTCATGCTTGCGGATGAACCGATTGAGGTAGTAGACAAATTTGTTTACCTGGGCAGC
>NW_008752125.1:295336-305670 GCF_000715545.1 Opisthorchis viverrini
AGCGAAGTGTGAAAGCCATTACCAGCAAACTCAGCTGCGCTGGTAATTGCCGTCCTCGTGGATGGGGACCCCGAGACGGGCCACATCAATGGCTGAAGACATTGTCAGACATGGCCCAGTCGCGCCCTCAATGGCGCTCCTGCATCAAAGCTATTGCCTTCAATGCATAGCTCCTTTTCCACCCCCCACTTGACAGCCCACTGACAGTGCTGGATTTATGCACCAACTTACCAGCTCGTGCCTGCAATGCGCAGCTACCTACCCCCTCCCCCAAATCATCGGTGAACGAAACCGCGGCAGATGCAACCAGTGTACGACGAGTACGCGGTTGTTACAGCTGATAGTGATGATGATGACCTTAGTGGATGTCACGTATACATCCTCCTATGGGTCTCAGAGGCCCACAAGCCATCAGAACACTGTACGGCCGAAGATTTTCGTGGCGGACTGAAGTTTATGAATCCCGAGAGATTGAGAGCTCCACGGCTGTTTCACCCTTATTAAGGATTGTCAACAGTGCACGTCTCACAAACCTTCGGAAAGACCTGGACCCATACCCTCTGGTCATTAGTCGAACGCTACCATGTAGCTATGGCTGATTGGTCACCAGTCTGACTGGCTCGCGCTGAGGCAGGATATATTGCTACTCGTCTTTCAACCACGCAGTTCACGCCACCTGATTAGATGATTGGCTCATCAGCTGATGAATTCTAGGAGAGACCGCAACTTGATTGATTGGCGACCAACGAACGAAACAGCCATAAAGTATTACTTGGCTTCTCAACGAATGTAGACCATCTGAAAGAAAAAGTCCAGTTTACTTTTGAAAATGGCGCAATACAGAAGCAATATAATGCAGCGTTTGTGTGAATGAAACCACGATCCCGACCACTCTCCAGGTGGTCAGGCCTAGGGACGTGATTGGACCCTGGGATTGTGCCACCCTCATCGATGTGCATGTGCAAATAACGCGTTAGATTGTGGTGGACTTACGGGTAGGTCGATGGCAAGCGAGCGATGGCCACATGAAATTTGCCCAACACATGTTCGAATAACGGATGAAAATTACCGGTTAACTCCTCTGGCTGTGTTTAGTTTTCCACTGACGTTCAGCATCAAGTCAACTCAGAAAAACATTAACTTGAGTTCACTTAACCTTAATGGACCGAAGAAATTTCATACGCTGTGCACTTTACTTCCGAATAAGATGCATATATGGTGCTCCTTTTAATTTCAATTTAAAAGCTTAGCAACCCGCGCTATTTCCGCAATTTTTTTCGTGAGCTTCATGCAGGCCTCTTATCAGTCGTCAAGCCTGTCAGCACGCGATCGGTATCGAATAACACACACAGAACATGTGTGGTAACCTTATTTATTTTTAGTCGTTAAGCCTGTCAGCACGCGATCGGTATCGAATAACACACACAGAACATGTGTGGTAACCTTATTTTAGGGGCTCGAGGTAGCTTGGTGGTTAAGGCACGAACATATTATTCGGAAGGTTTGAGGTTCGAACTCAACCTGTGCATCCCAGCTGTTCTTGCCTTGGCTTGGGTAACCCGGAAGTATCTCAAAGCTTGTGTTTGCTTCGGGTGGCATGGCACCGGAAGGGTGTCACAGTTAAACGATTATTATTATTATATTATTATTATTATTATTATTATTATTATTATTATTATTATTATTGGCCTTTGATGTTAACTTTGTATTCCAGCAGCTGCTATAAGTCTTCAGGACATGGTTGTCGATTACTGACCTCGAGCCCATTCAGCAAACAAACATGTAAACGTAATGCACTACTCATAAGATAGCTGAAAACTCTTCGACAGTCTAAGGCCAGTTTCGCCCTTCTTGAGGCTTATCAAGTAGGCGTAGTCCTCGAATTTCCGTCAAATGTATGTTCTACTTGAACCCAATTTACACGAAATCAGCGAACTACACTCAGTCACATATCCATTCGGTTTTGACGGGAGATCCACCTGGAACCCAACGGGGCGAGATGGCCCAAGTGGCTAGAGCGAGAATTTACTAACTGGAAGGTCCGTGGTTCGAATCCGACCTCCGCCACTCGACTTCCCCTGTCTAGGCTTGAGCAACCTGGCAGCATCCCAGCCTTCGTGCTTCCTTCGGTTGGCATGGCAGCTAGGCACCGAAAGGGGGCTACAGCTGAACGCTTTCTTTCTTTCTTTCTTATAGGTTGTAAGAGCAGTTTCTAAGGTGGAACACGTAGATTTAGTTCAATTTATCAGCTATAAACCGTGCACCATGGGCACATTGGTTCCAGATGCTACAGTTCCGATCACTGAAAAGTGCGAGAGTGTGGGAGATACAGTCAAGCCTTAGAGGCGGCAGCCTGTTTGGCTCATTGAAGGCGATGGCTTTGATACTCGAACACCACTGACTGAGCGATTGGACCGTTTCTGTCAGTGTCATTAACGATTGGTGGGTTGAGTCCCGGGGACCCCATCCAAGGAGACAGCAGTTGTCGACCCGGCTAAGTCTACTGTTTAGTGTTTTTACGCTCCGTCGCCAGGTCATACACTGTCCATTCCTCGGTCGCTTCCACTCGATACAGGGCTGGGCGAAGAGAGTTTTATGAGATCTTTGTGAGACAAACGGTATTCTGGCATGCGGAGTACATGTCCTACTCAGCGTAACTTATGGACCGTGAGCAGTTCGTCTATCGAGCGAGTCTCTTCTTTATAAGACCATCTGGCGTTCCGCAGCACTGCCAATCCGATGTTCCATCAGATCCTTTTGAGGACCGGGATGACGTACGAGGAGCTCCATTCGGCTGATATTCTGTTTTCATTTCAAATCTGCAGTATGGTTTTCAGACTGTTCACAAGGATCTCAGCACTTTCCCTGAAGAGTGCGAGGTGTAGGCTATCCGTGTCATGTGACTTGTTGCACTTGAGGATTGAAATCTCACGCTGGATTTCGGTTGTTGGCCGCAGGCTGGTTTCGATTTTTATTCAGGCCCACCTGGTTTTTCGATTTGCTCACAGCTGGACTGTTCTCGGAAGTGCTCAGCCCGTCGCACAAGACGACGATTTCGTGAGCGAATTGCCGTTCCGCCTTTTTCGCATATCCTTTCGCTGACATTTGCTTTATTTTGACCGGTTGACCAAATTGGCTGAAACAGGGCCTACAGCGAAATGCCTCTCCATCTCCTGGGCCTCCAAAATCCACCAGCGTTCTCTGTCATTCTTCAAGCTCCTGATTATCCGGTGTTTGCGGGATCTACGTGCACCATCACAGTTGCTTGTTGCTGGTATGGCCTTTCTGGTAGCAATAAGATCTACTGATCTCGACGATTCATGGTCGAGTCGGATTGCTTGAACAAAACAGTTTTAAAAGATGAGAGCATGGCTTCTTTGACTCGCTTCCATTCAACCTCTGAGCAATCTTCGTCATCCGCATGACTGTGCATTTCCGCTAGCTTTCTAGCCAGGTCAGCTCGATACACTTGAGCTACTGAAACTTGCCGAAGTTGATGAATGGAACTGTTCTGCTTGGCACACGTAATGCTGATGAATAGCAAAGCGATAACCAGGCTCGCACAAGGGCATGATCATACTCCAACTGCGTACCCCAGAAGGAACGACAATCTTTAACTGAGGTTCAGTCCCAGAACTTCTTTGTCGGGACGTATGCCGATATGACGAATGAACTCCGTCTGCCACATCGACCCGAGTTGATCTTAATTTAGCCAGACGTAAAGACTACTGGGATCTACTCCAGTAGGGCTCTTTCAGCCTTATGGCTGAGTGCAACTCCCACGTTGTGGATACCATGAACCATTGCGACAGGATCACCAGATACGCAAGAGTGAAATGTGGAACATTTGAGCTCATCCTAATTAGCTTGAGGTGCACAACTGAAGTGAGGTCTTGTACGAGTGTTTCGGAGACCCACCATACATCGACAGAGGGAATCAAAGTTNTCAGCAGGAAGTGCCTGTTGCCCAGTTTGACACACTACGAGCATTGAAGGCTGACAGGTGGATCAGATCTCCCGAGGTTGGTAAGAGTTCATTTAGGTTTGTTTTTCTAGATGATAGTTTTCACCCGGAACACAGTCTAGGGGACTGGAAAACGGGCTGATCGCACTGCATCGTTCAATAGGTGGGGAATGGATGTAGCGGAGGGCCGGCGAGCCAAGGGCTGCAAAGGGCGAGTGTGACTTCCAGGTTGCCTAAGCCGAAGAAGAGGGCTTGGTTAAGGTACCTCACCTTGAGCTTTTGACTAAAAAATCTGAACCGTGAGGCAGTGGTTATCAGCGTTTTGTTGAGGAACCTTTCTCAGAGCCGGTGACTCAACAGTCTGACACACCTGACTGCAAATGGCAAGCCTGCTCCAAGGACGGAGGGAGTGGGGTATTACTGTTTCACTCCTAATGCAGCTGCGCACAGCAGGTGCCTTTTGAGCAGTACCGGACTCTTTGGTTTTGAAACTATTTCGACCGTATTGAATAATTTGCCGGCGGTCATGGTCGACCGTTGGACGATCGGAGTGTGCGGTTTTGGGGATCGATATTCTCTAATCTGTCCTTCCTCGGCGGAAGCCAGAATCGCTGCTTTCTTAAGTATGGGTTTATTGGTCATCTGAGGGAAACGTCTAACTGCCTCCACACTTTTATCGCAGAGGACAGTACAACTTTACCTCCAAACCACCTCGCAATACGATTCTCCACAGTACGGATACTCAATGCGGGTTGTCTGCTCCCAGTTGGCCTCCCTGGCATGGTTGAACCGTTAGGAACTGAGTTCTAGCCACTATAGCCCGGATGATCATTGCGGCACAGAAGCCCGACAACCATGACTAGGTGATAGCATTAGTTCAGGTGAAACGCTCAGAGATTGATATCGTTTTGCTTAGATTCAAAGTGGCGCTATTCGCCAGTTCTTTGTCACGAAACTCACAAAGCATCTTCGACTCAAATTATTTGCGTAAATCCACCCTCGTCAAAGGTGCTCATAGTGAATTTTCACATGCTTAGACGTCTATTATGAGGTCTGGAAGTAGTATCTTGTCCCTAAGGAACATGATCATTCGTCTTTCGCTGCTGGGGGGCGAGATGGCCTAAGTGGTTAGACGCGAATTTACTGACCGGAAGGTCCGTGGTTGGTATCCGAACTCCGCCCCTCGACTTCCCGTGTCTAGGCTTGGGCAACCTGACAGTATCCCAGCCCTCGTGCTTCCTTCGGGTGGCTTGGCAGCTAGGCACCGGAAGGGTGCTACGGCTGAACGCTGTTAGGAAAAAGCCATTAGGTTAACCTGCAAAGTGAGGTCAATTTTTGGAGCTCTTAACCTCCACAGTAGAGCACTTTTAGAGCATTTCTTAAGCCCCACTCACAGACATTTGTGAGGCCGTTTCAGAAGACTAACTTGGAGTTGCGCATAAAGCGTCCACTTTTCTCCCCAAACCGTCCTATCACCTTGCATCCTAAAAGAGGACGCATAAGCAGTCGGGGCCACTCATTTTCTTGCTCCTAGTTCTGAAGTTATCATGTTTTTTACCTTTCCGTTTCAGTTCATATCCTCTTGCTTGCTGAACACTTCGTTGTTACTCAGGCTAGCAGATGGATGCTACTTCAATTTATAGCAGAACTACAGAGAACAGAATTCGCCGGACAGATCAACTAGTGGT
The DNA here is from genome assembly GCF_000715545.1 of Opisthorchis viverrini. Taxonomy (NCBI): domain Eukaryota; kingdom Metazoa; phylum Platyhelminthes; class Trematoda; order Opisthorchiida; family Opisthorchiidae; genus Opisthorchis; species Opisthorchis viverrini. The sequence goes on from NW_008752125.1 coordinate 300,989, forward strand.
AAGTCACTTATCTTCATGCATTGCCGTCCTAATCGCGAGGATTCGTATATTTCAGTTGTATACTTTGAATCTCCCACAGTGTTTCTCCTGAAGTATACTTATTTGGAGCCATACGCTTTTTACCCCACATTTACAAACTATATTGCTTTATGTGAAACGGATATAATAATAATATAATATAATATATCGTAGTAACGATTGAGTGGACATTGGCTCTAGCGCTTTTTGCATTAATATCTTAACTACTCGAAATGTAGATGCTTTCGTTGGATAGTATTTATTTTGGGAAGGATGCGGGACAAATGAACGAGTGGAAACTATCAAGTGCGTTCAGTGTAAGCAATGTCACCTCTGATTCACTTTTTGGTTTTGCTGAGTAAGCTTCGTCCTCCATGTTTTCAATGCAACTCGCACCACCGTCTGCCATTTAATACTTGATTTGGGTCGACTCTGGAAGTAGTTCTCGAAAATGGCGTATTCGTTGAAGCTCACATTCGCTGGGGATTTCCATATCACTATCACCATCCTGTCGCGCTGCACCTGCACCACCACTTAAAAAGCCGCACGTGACCAAGCATTTGCCTGTTGTGTTAAACCAAAAAAGGAACAATATTGATAACTCATTTGAAGCACTTCCATTTCGTCAGGGACGTCCTCCAGTGCATTTACTGTTTTGGTAAACTATTCTTATGGGTTAGTTTTGTGGAGTGAATAGTTCCTGCATCCGGTGATTGGACTTTGTATTGAGTATTAAGAAACAAAAACTGCAGTTGGTCTTGTCCCACTTACACGGCTGTCAACAAAAGACGACAGTATTTCTCTTTGCGAAGTCCTTGTCAAGAAGACAAATCTGGGATTCAAATACATTTCTAGCCCATGGTAGATCTCTCTTTGGTTCCAATCGTACGCTAGTTCGTTCCGTGTTGTGGTTTTATCAAACCCCTCAATCGTTTGATTTTCCCCACCACTACGAGTGATCACTTTACACAGCAGCGTTCATGTCACCAGTAGCATTGCTCGACCTCAATTCCTTAATTCTTGCACAAGTATCCTCTTTACGAAGAAAACACATCGGGACACAGCTCTGAAGTAAACTCGTGTTCCACCAAGTTTGTTAGCAGTTTTTGCTCCGTAACCCTCACACAATTCCGACCATTAAACCACGGTTCCTGTCAGAACCTCGACACAGTAACTTATTCCGAAACGCTTTTGCTTTTTATACGAAGATTTCCTTAAACTTTTGACCCTTTACAGTGCGCACCAATTAGCATTTCTGACCGCGTGATTGGTATGTTTATTCGTCCTGTTTCCTACAGTCGTTCCTCCGTTTAGAGTGCCACTTTAACTGGCCGGAAGGTCTATCGTTCGAACCCGGCCTCCGCCTCTCGAATTCCACTGTCTAGACTTGGGTAACCAGTAGTATCTCAGCCCTGGTGCTTTCTTCGGGTGGTATGGCGGATGGGCACCGGAAGGATGTTACAGCTGAACGATTGTCTTTTTATTTTTTATCTACAATCACTCTTGGACTCCGATGTCGATATCCTCAAGTTTGCCCCTTTCGGTAGTGCAGTTCCTCCAGGTGTCAGAGACCCCTTAGTTCCACTGTCGAAGTGCTTGACGCTTGTTTTTGCTAATGTTGCGTAACCTGGTTTTATTGAACAAGCTATTTGCCTCTAATTCTCTCGGCTCTATCACTCTTAGCTTTGCTCTGAGTTATTACGGTCACGAGCGCGAGAATAAGAGTCAGTTTTTTGTTTTGCGTGAGGTCCTTGTCAGTGAAAAAACTGATCAAGGTATGCAGGATATGCAGATATGGGTGGGTGTGTGTTACCCACGTTGTCGTCACTTCGAGCGTACTGCGGTGAGATTATCATCATTCCGTAGTTTGGGAATATCCGGTGGACGCAGACAAACACGACTGTCGCTGTTCAGTGGCGATTCGTGAACTAGCAGAATCCTTACGACAGACCCAAAGTTCGGGTGTGCACAGATTCTATCGTTTCGATTATCATGTGCGGTATCCTAGAGGGCAACTGTCACGACTAATCCTGTTTCCCACTACTAGGGGCGAGATGGCTCAAGTGGTTAGAGCGCGAATTTACTGACCAGAAGGTCTGTGGTTCGAGTCCGACCTCTGCCTCTCGACTTCTCCTGTCTAGGCTTGGGCAACCTGGCAGTATCCCAGCCCTCGTGCTTCCTTCGCGTGGCATGGCAGCTAGGCAACGAAATGGTGTTACAGCTGACTGTTTTTTCCCACTACTATTGCTCCGTGTGCAATAAACCCTGTTATTTCCCCCTGCAGTTTGTTGCGTGTATAGTGAACACTTTCATGTCGGAGAGAACAGACGACCGTTTTATCGCAAGTTACTCTCGTGGGAGACACCTTATCTTTTGTGATGCAAATAAATTTGAAACCGGGCATTGTGGTCTCTTCTTAGAAACGCTCTTTTCAAGGGGTATGTGTGCAACACTGTAGTTCATCACTTAAGGCAACACTAGTAAGTCATGCCTCATATAATTTATTCAAAGAAGACATCGTTGTAAAAAAAGAAAGGTCAGTAGGACTAAAGGAAATAACCTAGTGCTAGACTAGTGCATCCATCTGACATTAAGCTGATACTTATAAACACAGACAAAATCGGTATAGGAGCTGGCAAAATCAGTGCTAGTAACATCGTTCAGTATCTCGAGCCAAGCACAACCGTTCTTACATTGTTCTGCGTGACCCACACTTTTGCACTCGTTTTCACACTTCAGAGGAGTTACGTGTTTGCCGCTATCCGCTCGTACTACCCAAATTGGACAACCAATCACATACTTTACTTTCTAAGCTCACAACTCACACAGAATGTTCTGTTCATCAAAGGTACAATACTACTCATAAAACCAGTGAAAACTCTGGGTGGCGCACTACCGTTTTCACCGTTCTTGGGGTTCGTCCGGTGGCCTAGTCGTCCTTTATTCCATCGTGAATACCAAATTGTATGTATGTTACGATAAACGCTGAGTTTCCGCTGAATCTCTCGTGCAGCACCTTTGGTTAGTAAGTGTCATAAACGAGGGATTCAGGTGAAATCCATCTGAGTCTCCCATTATTGCCAACTCAATTCATGAGCGAGTGTCTATCGCAGCGTATTGCACACTTTCCCCCATCGTCATAGTTCTTCCACGTGACTGACTTGCGCACAGTGATTAAGACCACTATCATTACTTCACTGTACCTTCACTTGGGACTGCTGAGGTGGCTCCACTTGTGCCTATGGGGCAAACTCGCATCCTGACTTGCGTCCGTTTCCGATGCTTGTTGGCTACTACTAATATCGGCTGCCCTGAAGCGACGTTCGTTAGTCTATTCTCTTCTGGCAACACGATCCCCTTCACAGAAAAGTTACGCCTACTTTACAACAAGGTCTTGATGTTTAGCACCGAGTTTGCTACCCATACTCCAATTGTTAGTGCTGGTGACGGTGCGATTGAAGCATCAATTTCGTTTACCCGAAGTGCCACTGTTAGTGGTGCTGATGCAACAGAACGAATTACTTTGAGAGAACACATGCTAGTAATAATAAATTGTACGGATGAATTTGCAAAAAACTTCTAAGGTCATCAGGGTTTCTAGTGCTGAAGCCAGAGTTAGTTTGCTTTGGAAAAGACCGTTGGTAGACTTCCGTCAGCTGCCTCACACCCAGGACACTCTCCTGCGCCATTACTTCGGAGTAGTCATTATTTCAACGTTGGACATATGCGATGATGAAGGTATGAGGGAAAGTATGGGGGGACCAACGTTTTCGAAAAAGTTTGGTCACAACCGGTAGATTTATTGCTGGGCAACGTTTCACCTTTGACACAGGCTTTGTCAGGCCAAGTGACTAGGTTCCGAGGTTGGTCGAGATTCAAGGCGGAAGAATAGCCAATCAGCTAAGGTAAGCTAAATCTTTGCTGGTTGTCGGTCGATGGATTTTCGTGTGTTAGGGTGAGTGAACAAGTGTTGGATCGATGGGGAAACCTACATGTGTTTAGGTCCAGCCTAGGCTATAGTGATTCTGGTTCGGTCCATTTGATGGTCCATCTTGGACGTCGTTTTAATTTTCTGTCCGTGTGTGTGGACGAGCCAGTGCTAAGATAGTTGTGTATGAGGGACCAACTTCTAAATTGCTAGTCTATGGGTTTTGTCACCTGTTTATTTTACGTGTATAGGATTGGTGGTCCATTCATACCTGTAATTGTGAATAATTTTCGTTATCTTTCCCCCACCCCGAACCCCCTCTTAGTAATGGGGACTTCATTTTCCGCCTTGGATAAGCATGGAGGTTGTTACAACTTCGGTGTGAATTTGGGTTCGAAAACGCCTTCGAGAAGAAATCCCAACCAGTGGTTTTCCTCCACGGTCTTGCCGACCTCTGTCCAATCCGCGTGCAACACTTGTCGCATCCTTGCAACTGGTGTGGCTTCTTCAGGTTGTGGCAGGGGGCTTCAGCCGGCTGATCCCATCTGTTCAGGTCCAAACTGCCCTTGTGGCGTTTCCTCATGGCTCCATACTGATCCCCTATTACCATCGGGGAATTCCAACCAGGGTCAACAAACTATATCAAGTCTACATTCTACGTCGGTGCCTTCGTCTGATCAAGCCTCTACAAGAACCCCCAGGAGAACCAGCACGACGCAGCCACGCTAGGTCCTAG
>NW_008752125.1:305806-307211 GCF_000715545.1 Opisthorchis viverrini
CCACGCATAGGTCCTAGTTCACAAACTGGAACCGCTCTAGAAGACACAGTGATCGTTCGGGAACCCGCTTTAAGATCATTTGATGACGTTGACCAGTCTCGTCTGGGCGAAAATCGGAAAAACACCACAGCGGACTCCGGTACGGTGCCTGTACGGAAGCAACGGACAATACAGAATCGAAAACTTACACACTACTTGTATCGAAAAACAGACGCCAAAGAGGCCACTTGGGTTTATGTTTCTCACTTCAGCTCCTTACTTCAGTTGTGGTCGTTTGATGAACTATATCAACTTCAAAATCAGTTTGAAGCCTTGGAATTACTGAAGGGTATAACCGTGGCAGCAAATGAAGCGCGACCCAAAGCACCCACTCTGGATGTAAGTTAGATTTTTCTTGTTTCTTATCAAGATATAATACTTCACATGTTTCTTTTTTTCAATTCGGGCCCGTAGTCGCATCGCTTTCACCGATTAAAATGGGTCTCCACATTATAGTGAGAGTACTGAACCAGAACACAGTATTGTGTCCAATATTTTTCCATTGTAGTACCACCTCACCAAATCCAGATTTCCGGATGTGGTCGGGTAGTGCAAATCTTGTAGGCTTTATACCACGGCTTTTGTGCGATTCTCCTGGCTTATTTACCACCAGGAGTGTTGGACTCGTCGGTGCAGTACTTCTCTCACGAGGAAATACTTTCGAGGTTACCATCGAAGAGGAATACTGTGGGCCACTTGCCTTTGGTCAAAGAAAATTCAACTCTTGCTTGATGTTCCAATATTATTTACTTCGATCAGCCATCCACTAATCATGCACATAGGTTGTTGAGAAATTTGGATGGCTGAGTTCCCAGATGAATAAGATGACTAGCAACAGCTGAACCTTTGACTGCTTGTCTGAAGTTGGTAAGATGCAGCTGATGTGCGTGGAGCCAAATGTGTTGTTGTTCCCAAATATTTGATGCCAACGTAAACTAGAGAAAATAAGGTCGGCACACAATCTCTTACTCTTTTCTAGGCTTGGGCAACCTGGCAGTACCCCAGCCCTCGTGCATCCTTTGGCATGGCAGCTAAGCACTGAAAGAGTGCTACAGCTGAACAACGATCCCTCAACAGCTAGCAGCGGGCCAAGCATGCTGGAATTACAATGAGTGCCAGCATCTTGATCTTGATCTTCTAGGTTTATGCGGCCTGGTAGTATCCCAGGCCTTTTGTTTCGTTTTAGTGGCATGGTAGCTATGTGGCGAAAGGGCACTACAGATGACCTTCATGCTGCTCAGCTTAGGTCAAACGAGAACCACACAGCAAACTCATCAGTATCATAAAGCTAATTTATCACGAAGCTTCATAACAAAGAAATCAGTGGAATTTATTATGAATGCGATAAATATCGTGATGTTTCTTG
>NW_008752125.1:307505-313199 GCF_000715545.1 Opisthorchis viverrini
TTTATTCTTTTCTTTACAATAAGGCTTTCAAATAAGTCATGGTTGTACGGCAGTGAAGCATTGGTGTTGAGCACTGATGTCATGCTGTCGTTGATGATGATGATGATGTTTCTTGATCCTCTGTTCAGTTTACATTGCAACTGTGACGTTTTCCAAAGCACGGTTGTTCGTGTACCTTTTTGGACCTTTTTGGACAAGCTAAACCAACTCCAGAAGAATCCACCGATTTAGTAGGATATTGTTCATTTGGTAAATCTGAATCATTGGCACACAATTTTGTTTCCCCAAGGGATTGTCGCCATGGGGATGCTATAGGAGAGTGATGAGCTAATTCAGCTGCAATGCAGTTTACCAGTCTGTGGCTCGGACCTCAGCATACACACCAGGGAAAACAGCTGATAATTTTACGTTGATTTTACTTTGGTATAACTTCACGGGGAACGTTTAACGTGGTCAGAGTAGAAAACAGGCGTCCGGTATTCTGTTGACCATATACAATGTCATCTGCCATTAATAGCCCCTTTGCTTGCCTCCAACTAAGATCTTTTTTTGAAACTTAAGTAAGAAAGAATCCAAAACTTTCATGAACGCAAACTAGAAGGAACCTATCGGCTCACCAAAAAGGTGATCGTTTAGATGCCGAAGGGTTCCATCCTGGCTTCGTCCATTCAAAGCTCACGTCTTATCCACATGTGATGAGTTTACCTCAGTCGCCCATGGGTGTCTACGAACAACAGGTAGTTTCAGAAGGTCCTGTATGATGAGATTGGTTATCGAGTAAGACCCAGTTTATGGCGGACCGTGAGCGTAGTGATTTTACCTAAGTAAGGTACTTTGAATTAATGACTATTTTAGTTATCTGTTACTTGGGGTTATTTTGACTTTGCCGTTGACCGGCACAGTTTGTTGCTTGTGCCATATGAATTTGTGTTTAGACACCTCCCTGCATCTCGACTTTCCAACTTCTTAACAGGAAGATTTGCGAGCTCTCTGCTCATCCGGTTGGTGTAATAATATGCAAGTTTCCTACGGCCATGTTGTGCGCGGCGCACATTCCTACATATTGGCGGCCCGTTCCCACGTCTTCTCCAAGGTGCTGCACGCTGTTTATCGTTCACTGTTTAACAAATCCAGAAACACATCACTACTGCCTGTAATGAGCATATTGGTCCCCAACTTGGACGACGAGGGCTATTTATGGGATACAAGTCATTCCAACGCAACTCCGGATCCTTTCCGCAATTCCCCAGACGTATTACGGTCGATATCGATAGACTCATGCCAACAATGCGTTCGTTGCCAGGAGCCGCGATTACGAGGAGGCTCCTCATTTTCAACCCACTCCTCTGTAGAACCTCAATTGGGGCAGCGTAGTCGTCGAGATCACAAACCATCTCAATCAGTGGTGTTTGAACATGCAGTCTTTGACTTCCTTATAGACCTTTACGCTGGTCATAACAGGAATTCGTTCAATCTATTTTTAGAAGAACCGATTCACCGCCATTACTCACCTACAAAGCCTAAACCGGACCTGCTCTGCCTGCCAGAAGCTCCTGCTCGACTACATTCTTCCAATGGTTGTAATGACTTGCTGTGTTTGTATCGAGTGATCGATTCCACGCACCCAGATAGTCCTCTAGCACCAGACTGCAGACTCACTTTTTCTTGTGAGCACTCTCCTCCCTGTTACGAGATGCTTCATGTGAAATGTCACGCTGGTTTGTTGGCGGCTCGTTCACAATTTTTGCGTCGACTATTGCTGCGTCGTTATGTGGCCCAAGTAGGTGAAGGTGGTAATCTTACTTCGGTGGTTTTTGATGGTCGACTGATAAAGCCCTATTTCGCTCATCTCTTGGTCCAGTTTTTCTACTCAGATCGGCTTGATCTCAACGCCATTGCAGCAATGGCACAGCCACGAAAACCGCATGAATCAACTGCTGTGAACAATGGTGGCTGCGGGTCGGAGCATAGTTGCAGATTAGTCAGTGAATCTGCACTCATGCAGCATACTGAATGGCATGCTACACATACCGGTGGATGTGGAACAAGAGCACGACGACTACCCTGTTGCGTCGGATATTTGGAGGATGATGCCTCTTACCCAACATTAGACTCGTACACTCGAACCGCATCTAGCTTCTCGGGACACGGTGGATGTTTCGCGTCTCCCCATGTCAGCGCACAACAGCACATCAGGTTTTGCTTGTCCTGTCCCTATTGTTTGGCTTGTGTTCTGGAGTTACATCCGGTTGGTCAGTACCTAGAGTTCCCAAGGCTAACTGAAGGTAAGTCTAGTACACTCCGTTGTTTTAACGTTCGGAATACGATCAACCTTCGTTTGAGTTTCAGCTCTTTCATTTACAAGAGCAGGATTATACTTGTTGTCATGAATGTTGGAGACCAAATTCATTGTTTTAGGGCCGTTCGATCATGTGGTTGAGTATTCATACTTATCTGGTACGCGAGACACGAAACCAAATGCGATCAGCTCCTGGATATTGGGAGCCCTAGAGCAAAAGCTCCCTGTCGATCATTCGACACATCCTGTATTGCTGTTTAAACACAGCACTGTTAGCTACATGGTGTCCTATAGCCATTCAAATGACTTAACAAATGACTACATAGCTCCTGAGACGAGTTATTGTTTTTTTTTGGTACGCACGTTCAGTGAAGGAGTTATTGTGGTCGATTGTATCAGTCTCTGGTCTTCCAGTCTAGGATACCCGTTCTACGTTATCCTGGAACAGATGAACGCGATTCTGCAGTATATCTTCTGATTCTTACAAACCCTGAGCGATTCGACGCTTTTGGAACAGATAAGCATGGCTTTATTCTTGAATGTAAAGCGAGTCGAATTCTATTAGTCTCACAGTGTTCATCCACGCATGAGCTCATCAGCATCTATACGCGAAACGTGAGACGACAGACCGACAAATCCTTGTGGGTAATGAAACAGCTTGATGTAGTGTACACATTCTTTCTTTCCCATCCTATCCTACTGTCTTCACTCCGCATCGTTAGGTGTGCGCAACTTTACCATGTTCCATACGAGTAGGTGATTCAACTTTTTTCGTCTTGTAACTTTTGCTTGATGTGAAGGGGTCGAGGAATTAGAGGGAGGGAGAAAATATATTCATTCGTATTCATGTCGGGGGACAACATTGTTTTTCTTGGCAAGTAGTACAACAGTATGTGTTAGTGTTGGATTAGGATCGGGACCGGTGCTTAACACTGACCACTTGTGACGCGAAAAGTTAGTTGTGTGACAAAAACTGGGTCTTTGGTTATTTCTTTGTGAGATTCTGGATCTACTTTGTCGTTTCACAAATGCCAAGGCACTAGTGATCGTCTATCCTAATCGCGGCCATCGTCAGTAGTTGAGTATATGAACTTGTCGAATCGGATGGACGTAAAGTAGATGTGACTGCATAGGCACATTGTACTGTGGTAGTTTTCAGATGTCAGTTCAACGGGGTTCCTCGGGCCCTCCAAGTATACCTCCAAACTAGTGACATGAGTCAATACACATCTCTCCACGCAAGTAGTTGTCAGATTCGTTTTTTATGTACACTACCCCCTTTCAAACAATTTCCTCTCCTAGACGTCCTACAAATCCTGCGGCTATCCATGGTTTACCGTTGATCAAAACGACTGCGGCTGTACCTGAGTCGTATACGAACTTCACTCATTACTCAAGTGCGGACGTCTTTGCCTGTTGAGACGGTTGAAGCCATTGGTGATCGTGTAATATTGAACATTGGGGTGACTGCGCTTGCTTTGCAATGCGATCGGAGATGTGGTGAACCATAGTAAGAGGAAAACAAAACAAGTTGTCGTGGCGCTTACAGATGCACATGGATCCAAAAAATTACCAGCCGCACCCAAGTGGAATCACTATCTTGAACCACCTTGAACTTAAAGATCAAAGACCCAAACCCGATCAAAATAATTTAAAATTCCTCCAACCCATCAACCTTAAGATTTAGGCACCCACACTAACCAACAAGACCTTTTGACTGATATTCATTACTGGTCTGGTGTGCTAACCGGAAGAGATTTTGCTGACTGGTTCTACGTTTGTCTCAAAACTATGCCAACGTGGTAACCAATTTACTTCGTCTGCTCAATTATAAAACCACCGATTGCTTTTCAAAACCTTCTGAAAAGAAAACAAGAGTATTGCCCTCTTGGTAGGAATACTCAAGTGGGACTTCGCGTATCGCTTAATGGGTACGTCATAAATCGGCAAGAATCCGAATAATGCCTGTGTTGCCGTCTGGTGCGTCAAGCAGCTGAACAACAGCTGCGAAGGGGTCCATGTGTTTATCTCTAGTGGTTCTGTAGTGGCCAACATCTATCGCCAAATTAGCACTCAGCTACGTTGCATGTACGATGGTTAAATGCTAAGTGGCTGTTAAACCCATCACTACGTTATCAAGGAGGCGAAACTTAGCTCCATGGAGGATACGATCCATTTTGATGTACACTATAACCTGATACACCACTTAAGTTTTGTTGTGAAACTGTTCGAAGGAAGCTTGGTTTACTCTATTTCACTTTACCATGCTGATTCATGTCGTCATGTGAATACCTTTTAACCCTTGACAATCCGTATCTGTCAACAAGGTGGTTTGCACTTTGTAAATTATCTATCATTGTGACCCTTTATAATGTATTTCATCGTGTTTTTTTCACCACAGCTTGCGAAGATCTCGTGGTGAAGGCACTGCGCTTACCGGTTCAGAATAGCCTGAAGGATTCTGATCTACCATCAGATTTCTCAGATCAGGGGTCTCATGAGCGGACAAGGTATATCAGGATGACTCCAATCAGCTTAGCAGTCGGGCTTCTCCGATGGGCTGATTCTGCCCTCACCAGGCCGTCTCCGACCTCATCCAGCGTTGAGTCTGTCGTGATCCAACAAAACTCTACTGACACCAGGCAGGAGCGTTCCTCGTCGGTGAACACTAACGAACCTCGTTTACCAGCGACTGACACGAGTGTGAAATCGTCTAACGTTTTCCGATCTCCCGAAACACAAACTGATGACCGTAGCATGACTACACGTTATCTGTATCTCCAAGCCGTGCAGTGTCTACGTGATAACTTCATGTTTCTGGTGCGGACACCGCAGGTTTTGGGACGTCTTACACCGAAACAATTCAGGGAGGTGCTCGATTCTAGCCTTGTTCAAGTGAGACTCATGTTTCTGTTCATGCCCGGCTGTTTGGATCCATAGAACAATAAATTTGGCAAACAACTTGATCGCACCCATATTTGTGGTGTTCGCAGCTGCAAACATTTTTTCTACGGCTAATTATCATCTCTTTCGTCTTAGTTGTGTTGGCTTGTATAGGCGCAAGTATTCTTGGATGAACTGACCAAAGTCATCCCGTCCTTTGGTATGCATTTTGCACCCACAAAGTGTAAGGTCATGCTTGTGGACGTGCAGTCACTGAACACGCCCCTTACAATCCAGGGAGAGGTACTGGAAGTTGTGGAGCGTTTTACGTACCTTGGAAGCTGTATTAGTTCTGATTGCAGTGTGACAGATGAGGTGAATGCACGAATCTGCAAGGCTCGGGCCGCGTTCGCTAACTTGAGACACCTATGGCGTCAGAATGGTTTATCCCTGAATCTAAAGGGACGTGTGTATCAAGCTACAGTACGGACTGTTTTGTTGTATGGCTGTGA